>NC_091746.1:68838688-69028688 GCF_043380555.1 Nothobranchius furzeri | reverse complement strand
GGCAGCATTGTGACATCATAATGTACCAGTTTACATCATAGCATACCTCTTAGCCAATAGCGGTGGCAGATTTAAATTCAAATACAGTGCAGAGTTTTTACCTGACAACGGCACAACACTGACAGTTTTAGGCAGAATATTTGAATTTTAACCAAGATGCACTGAAGTGCCAAATTATTGACGACACGTGTCTACAGCACGATTACACACTCGTTTATTTTGTTTATCAGCAAAACAAAGTTGATTTGGGGGTGACTTGCTCTTTAAGAATAGTTTTAATAACATAATATATTTTGTTCCTGCCAGACAAAAACAGAATGAAATAAAGCTCGGGGGCAGAGGGAAAGAAGAACTCCTGGGAAAACCGGCTAAATGAAACATCTTACATTCTCCCTGATGTTGGACAGTCATACGTTTGTGAGAAAAACTGGAGGAATTAAATAAAAACGAAGCTTTTGCTTGTTAAAAATGCAAGAAAAACGTCAAGATTCTCAGACATTACTAATCGTCATGACTTTAAAAGAACTCTTGGATTTTCTGGTGGTAAAGTCACCGGGAAGAAACGGTTGTAAGACTTTTCAACATCAGAGATTACACAAGCTTCGTCTTCTTCGTCTTCGTCTTCCTCCGCTTATCCGGGTCCGGGTCGCGGGGGCAGCATCCCAATTAGGGAGCTCCAGGCCGTCCTCTCCCCGGCCTTGTCCACCAGCTCCTCCGGCAGGACCCCAAGGCGTTCCCGGACCAGATTGGAGATGTAACCTCTCCAACGTGTCCTGGGTCGACCCGGGGGCCTTCTGCCGGCAGGACATGCCCGAAACACCTCCCCGGGGAGGCGTCCAGGAGGCATCCTGACCAGATGCCCAAACCACCTCAACTGGCTCCTTTCGATCCGGAGGAGCAGCGGTTCTACTCCGAGTCCCTCCCGAATGTCCGAGCTCCTCACCCTATCTCTAAGGCTGAGCCCGGCCACCCTACGGAGGAAACTCATTTCGGCCGCTTGTATCCGCGATCTCGTTCTTTCGGTCATTACCCAAAGCTCATGACCATAGGTGAGGATTGGGACGTAGATCGACCGGTAAATCGAGAGCCTGGCTTTCTGGCTCAGCTCCCTCTTCCCCACGACAGATCGGCTCAGCGTCCGCATCACTGCAGACGCCGAACCAATCCGCCTGTCGATCTCCCGATCCCTCCTACCCTCACTCGTGAACAAGACCCCGAGATACTTAAACTCCTCCACTTGAGGTAGGACCTCTCCCCCGACCCGGAGGTGGCAAGCCACCCTTTTCCGGTCGAGAACCATGGTCTCAGATTTGGAGGTGCTGATCCTCATCCCAGCCGCTTCACATTCGGCCGCGAACCTACCCAGCAAGAGCTGAAGGTCAGAGCTGGATGAAGCTAGGAGGACCACATCATCCGCAAAAAGCAGAGACGAGATTCTCCTGCCACCAAACTCGACACACTCCACACCACGGCTGCGTCTAGAAATTCTGTCCATAAAAGTGATGAACAGAACCGGTGACAAAGGGCAGCCCTGGCGGAGTCCAACCCTCACTGGGAACAGGTCCGACTTACTACCGGCTATGCGGACCAAACTCACGCTCCTCTGGTAAAGGGACTGAATGGCCCTTAACAGAAAGCCACCCACCCCATACTCCTGGAGCGTCCCCCACAGGGTGCCCCTGGGGACACGGTCATAAGCCTTCTCCAAATCCACAAAGCACATGTGGATTGGTTGGGCAAACTCCCATGCCCCCTCCATCACCCTTGCAAGGGTATAGAGCTGGTCCACAGTTCCACGGCCAGGACGAAAACCACATTGCTCCTCCTCTGTCTGAGATTCAACTATCGATCGGACCCTCCTCTCCAGTACCTTGGCGTAGACCTTTCCAGGGAGGCTGAGGAGTGTGATCCCCCTATAGTTGGAACACACCCTCAGGTCACCCTTCTTAAAGATGGGGACCACCACCCCGGTCTGCCACTCCCTAGGAACTGCCCCTGATGACCACGCAATGTTGTAGAGACGTGTCAACCATGACAGCCCTACAACATCCATAGCCTTGAGATACCCAGGACGAACCTCATCCGCCCCCGGGGCTCCGCCGCTGTGTAGTTGTTTGACTACCTCAGCAACTTCTGCCCCCGAGATCGGACAGTCCATCCCCAGGCCTCCCAGCTCTGGTTCCTCCTCGGAATGCGCATTGGTGGGATTGAGGAGCTCCTCAAAGTATTCCTTCCACCGTCCGACTATAGCCTCAGTTGACGTCAGCAGCTCCCCATGCCCACTGTAAACAGTGTGAGCGAGTTGCTGCCTTCCTCTCCTGAGGCGCCGGACAGTTTGCCAGAACCTCTTTGGAGCCGATCGATAGTCTTTCTCCATGGCCTCACCAAACTCCTCCCACACCCGAGATTTTGCCTCGGCAACTGCCACTGCTGCACCCCGCTTGGCTATCCGGTACCTGTCTGCTGCCTCCGGAGACCCACAGACCAGCCACGCCCTGTAGGCCTCCTTCTTCAGCCTGACGGCTCCCCGAACCTCTGGTGTCCACCAGCGGGTACGGGGGTTGCCACCACGACTGGCACCGGCCACCTTACGACCACAGCTAGCAACAGCCGCCTCGACAATCGCAGAGTGGAACAAGGCCCACTCGGACTCAATGTCCCCCACTGCTCTCGGGACGTGGTCAAAGCTCTGCCGGAGGTGGGAATTGAAGACCGTCTTGACAGGTTCTTCTGCCAGGCGTTCCCAGCAGACCCTCACTATGCGTTTGGGTCTGCCAGGTTTACGCGGCATGTTCCCTTGCCATCTGATCCAACTCACCACCAGGTGGTGATCAGTTGACAGCTCCGCCCCTCTCTTCACTCGGGTGTCCAAAACATACGGCCGCAGGTCAGATGATACGACTACAAAATCTATCATCGACCTGTGACCTAGGCTGCCCTGGTACCAAGTGTACCGGTGGGCATCCTTATGTTCGAACATGGTGTTCGTTATGGCCAAACTGCGGCTTGCACAGAAGTCCAATAACAAAACACCGCTCGAGTTCAGATTAGGTGGGCCGTTCCTCCCAATCACACCCCTCCAGGTCAAGCTGTCATTGCCCACGTGAGCATTGAAGTCCCCCAGCAGGACAATGGAGTCCCCTGATGGAGCACTATCTAGCACTCGTCCCAGGGACTCCAAAAAGGGTGGGTACTCTGAACTGATATTTGGCCCATAAGCACAAACAACAGTCAGGACCCGTTCCCCGACCCGAAGGCGCAAGGAAGCTACCCTCTTGTCCCCCGGTGTAAACCCCAACACACAGGCAGAGAGTCTCGGGGCTAACAAAAAGCCAACCCCAGCCCTCCGCCCCTCACCCGGAGCAACTCCAGCAAAGTAGAGTGTCCAACCCCTCTCCAGGTCTCGGGTTCCAGAGCCAATGCAATGTGTCGAGGTGAGTCCGACTATATCTAGCCGGTACCGCTCAACCTCTGCCACAAGCTCCGGCTCCCTCCCCGCCAGCGAGGTGACGTTCCATGTCCCAAAAACTAGTTTTCTTGTCCGGGGATTGGACCGCCAAGGCTCCCGCCTTGGTCTGCCACCCGATTCGCATTGCACCGGACCCTTCATGTTCCTCCTGCGGGTGGTGGGTCCACAGTTGGACGAGCCCATGTATCCGGTTCGGGCTGGGCCCGGCCGGGCCCCATGGGCGAAAGCCCGGCCACCAGGCGCTCGCTCACGGGCCCCAACCCCAGGCCTGGCTCCAGGGTGGGACCCCGGTAACCCTCCGGGCCGGGTACTCCGACTCTTCGTTTTAACCGCCATGAAAGATCCTTCGAACCGTTCTTTGTCTCACCCTTCACCTAAGACCAATTTATCATGGGAGACCCTACCAGGGGCACAGATTACACAAGCGACGGATTAATCTGGCAATTCTCCTCCTCGCAGCTCTGCATGTTTTTATACCTACAACGATAGATAATCAAATGTGTCTCATGTCTTTATTTAAAATGTTTCTGTCGATTCGAATATGTCACAAGGCGAGGTCGGAAAACGCCATTTAGTCGTTCTGCGAGTAAACGTTCTGCGCCTAAATGTTAAAATAAAACTCAAACTCCTAGATTAGATTTATTATTAGAATTTCCTCTTTGGGTTAATCAAAAATCCTCAAGTCAAGCTCAGAATAATGAAGGAGTAAAATCACAGCGATACCATGCTGTAGTTCTTTTTTAAAACACTGAACAGTTTTTGTTACCTGTTTTCCCGCTACGTTTCGTTTGCGGCCGCAAACGAAACGTAGCGGGAAAACAGGTAACAAAAACTGTTCTGTGTTTTAAAACAGAGCTACAGCATGGAATTAGAAATACGACACAGCAAGAACACACCTAAGATAATCACAGCGATAACCGGGCACCGTGACTCATCCAGACTGGAAACGGTCTCACGCTTACATAACCTCCATTTTTATGAACACTCAGTCCCGTCAGAGAACAGTCACACAGCTGCAGACCCATTAGTCAGCTCACACTGACACTCTACACCAGCGATGAAAGGAGTCTCGGGTTTCTGATCACATTTCCCATTGAGCTGCAGGTTAGGAGCCGAACAGACAAAAGTGCTCCGGTCTGCACACAGACATCTCAGGTCTGAGGGAGTGTTTCATGAGCATCTGCAGTATCTCCTGGAATGTCAACCAAAGCTCATGCGATTAGCGGTCCGCGTAGCTCACAGGGAACCGGAGATCTAACTGGAAACATTGTCGTGTGGAAGCAGCAGCACAAAGTAGCACACAAGCAAAGCTTTATGTCAAGTTTTATATATATCTCTTCTTTTTTCTGCCTCTTTTCCTTCTTCCTGTGGCATTAGGGATCTGGCCCGGAGGATTTCAGTCATCTGCCACCAGAGCAGAGGAGGAAGAAGCTGCAGGGAAAGATCGATGAGCTGAATAAAGACATTCAGAAAGAGATGGATCAGAGGTATCTGTGAAAAAGTTATGAAAACAGTGAAATTCTGCTGCAGCGAAACCCTAAAAACAGGCCTAACGTGTTCAGAGACGCGCTGACGAAGATGAAGGACGTGTACATAAAGAACCCTCAGATGGGAGACCCGACCAGCGTGGACCCCCGGTTGACAGAAATAGGCCAAACCATTGAGAAGCTCCAGTCTGAAGTGCAGAAGTTTGAGGTGAGTTTGTTTAGTTTGTCTGAAACAGTAAATAATGAGGAGCTAAGTTCAAGGAGGCCTGTTGCTTGTCCATATTTGGCCAAGATGTGGAGCAGCTGGACTCTGTGAAGACTGATAAGGGTTCAGGTTCTACCCCAAAGCGCTTTTCCAGGTTTCAGAGCTTTCACCAGGAGAACAAAATGAGTTTTTGGACCAGTTTCAGGTTCTTTTATGTCCAGATTTCAAAGAGCTGTGTGTGTATTTCAGGGCTGGTTAGCAGAAGTGGAGGAGAGGATGCCATCTAAGAGCGACACGCACCGGAGAAGCGGACTGTATGAAACCCAGAACAACACGGCCGTGAGCAACAACTGTGCACAGAACAGAGAGAGGTAATGGTATAGTCTGACTTCTCCCGTCCCAGGACAAGGAACTTCTTCTGAGTTAGTATTTTCACCCGCGCGCGTGTGTGTGTGTGTGTGTGTGTGTGTGTGTGTGTGTGTTGGCCCCTGAGCAGCCCAGATGGCAGTTACACAGAGGAGCAGACTTCAGAAACTCAGGTCAAGGCCACCATCAACCCTCCCACCACCTCCACGCCAGATATCGACGACGAGTTTGACGATGAGGAGACCCTGCCCACCATCGGCACCTGCAAAGCCTTGTACCCCTTTGAAGGTAACACGCTGGTGGAGCTTTAACTTCTGTGGGTGTTGAGTGGAGAAATGGGATTCCTGGAAGTGATGATGATGATGATGGGAGGAGGGAGGGGCGTTTCTGTGGAAAAGTGTGAAGGAGGAGCATCAATAGAAGTGCAGGCAGTGTTTCTGAAACCAAATTTGGCCTTTTTTCTTTAGCTGTTTATCTTGGCGCTCTGCGAAGATCACATGTAGTAAAGAGCTCTGACGGATCTGAAGCGTGTGTCTTAGCTTCGCACACAGACTCGCGCTGTACAGCACTGTAATTGTTATAAATGATGATGGAAGGAACAAACTGATTCAGTCTTAAGATGTTCTGAATGTTGGGCAATCCTAACATGAGGAGAGAGTTATATCTGTAAGTTGATTCGGAGACACTCGGGGTGTTTACACACACATCAGAAAACTACACTGTTCCTAACCCTTTAGGCCCTAGGCCTTGTTTCTTTGGGCCCTGGCGCCTCCCAATTGGAGGCCTTTGGATTTTCATGTCCCAAGTGTCAGTGATTGTTTGCATTCCCCGAGCTCAGCTACAGCTGCAACCAAAACAGTTTAGATTGTAAACAAAGCAATGTTTGTTTTTTGATACATTAAGATAAAATAATGCTTGAACTTTATTTTAGAAGAGCTGCCCTGCGTGAACGTGCTGACAGGACGGAGGCTGTGAGTTCAAATTCTATTTAGGAAATTTAGTCAGTTGTTTTATGGGGGGGGCTGGTGCCTATCTCCAGCGGTCAACGGGCAATCAGGCGGGGTACACCCTGGACAGAGAGCCAGTCCATCGCAGGGCAACACAGAGACACACGGGACAAACAATCACACACACACACACACACACACACACACACCTAAGGACAATTTAGACAGACCAATCAACCTAACAGTCATGTTTTTGGACTGTGGGAGGAAGCCGGAGTACCCGGAGAGAACCCACGCATGCACAGGGAGAACATGCAATCCATGCAGAAAGATCCCAGGCCGGGAATCGAACCCAGGACCTTCTTGCTGCAAGGCAACAGCTCTAACCACTGTGCAGCCAGTTCAAATATCATTGTATCTTAATTTATTACAATTTAAAATGGCCTTGTTTCCCATCTGGGCTGTTTGATTGTGGTTTTAGTTGTGTTTGGAGAATGTGGACAGTTGTAGATGTTTGGGACATGGAACTGGCGAGGCCACCAATTGGGGGGGTGGGGAGGGGGGGTTAAACAGGCTAAATACACTCATGTTGTTTTTTTAAATACATGTCTGACTGGAGGCAAACTGGTTGTAATCATGCTGAAGCACCCAGATAATGCAGTAGGAGCCCGACTGCATCTGCCAGTAAACGGATCAATTGAGCGGATGCCTCTTAACTTTTGGAAGTGACGAGACTGCAGAAGCGGTCTTCTGAAAATATCGCCACAAAGCACCACGTGTTACACCGTCAGACAGTACAGTACGTACCAAATAAGTTGTGCTGCAGTCTTGTTGTCCATTCCTTCGGCCATGGTGCATGTCCTGTTTTTAGTCTGTCTGCTTCACTCCCGCCAACGTTTGTTCACTATTTGAGTTTCTATAAGCTAACTGTCGCCACCTGCTGTACCGGAAAGGAACAAACTTCATTCACCAGTTCGGTTTACTCGCTGTAGAAACAAAATGGGTAAACGAGCAAATTGAGTTTAAAAATTAAATGAAGGCAGCAAAACCAAAGCCATGAAACCATGACTAAGCACAAAGGGAAGACAACAGCTGAATCTGAACCAAAGCCATGAAACCATGACTAAGCACAAAGGGAAGACAACAGCTGAATCTGACAGTGAACAAAAGAAACCAGGGAGTATATATGCGGCGGGGTATTCAACAAGGATTTATAGAGCCGAGCCAGTCGGATCCACCTCCTAATTCAGAAGGTGGTGCTGCTGCACTGGCAAAACTCATAAGAATCCTAAACAAGGATGTCCAAATACTTGCACTGCGCCCTACGATCTTTTAGCGAAGTGCGCTGGGAGGAAGTGTGCAGTAAGGCTTCGAGTAAGTATTACACAAGTGTGCAAATAATTGTGTAATAGGGACAATGAGCATTGCGTCATCAACCGCAACGCATGCCGGTCGCTGTTTGAAAAAATCTTTATTAACAACTTTCTAACAATTTGTTGTCAAAATTGACGTTCACTGCTGTTCATACTAAATCTTACCCCTTCTTTCCACCGGAGCCGTCAGCAGCGCGAGTCGGCCGCGTCTCAGGAGCAGCACGTCGCGGCCCTTACGCGCCGGCTCTATTTTCTACGCCTCTGAAACCGGTCAAGTTAGACATTTTTGGGGAAGGAACGACAGGAAATCGGACGCGGAAACGGAGCGAAGCTCCCGAGATTTTCAGAATAAAGAAACGTACTGCCGTCCGGTTGCTTTACTTTAAAAAAAAACAGTTACTAAATGTGCGGCCCCGTGAGAAGTTATCACCTAGCTAGTGGTCTCCTTTGTTTTTCAGGTCCGTATTGGCGATTATAAAACGGACAGAACATAAAACACAAAGCTTTTGGAGCCATGTTGTAGTTTTCTCCTGCCTGTTGTTGTGTTTACTGACGAAGTCACTCGTGTGACTTCGTGCTCGGTCGGTGACAGCTGCTCCCCTGCTGCTTCGCGTCTCGTGGGAAGGGCCAAGCAGCAGCTTACGCGAGCAAGACGTGCTGCTGCAGTAACGTGCTGCTGACGGCTCCGGTGGAAAGCCGGGGTCAGACTAAAACATTCAGAGCATGAATAAATATGATTAATTGTCTTTGGTTGGAAAATACATTTCAGAAAAGGCACTTGAGCCATCGTTCCGCCTTCTTCTCAAAAGTCCCACTCTGCAATGGATTGTGGGTAATACATGTCGCCTAAATCCGCGTCGATGCAGACTTGAGCAAAGTGCGGAGCAAAAGGGGCGTGGTCAACTTCCACATTTAAGGATCGGGACACCCTACACACTCGCACCCAAGTGGAGGGTGCAAGGGTGAAAGTGCGAGAATTGGGATTGGGCCGATGACAAAGTGAAACTCAAATCCAAAGTATTAACATCACTGATTATTTTCTGAAACCCTCCCCCCCAGGTCACAACGAAGGCACCATTGCTGTAGCCGAGGGCGAGCTGCTTTTCGTCATTGAAGAAGACAAAGGTGACGGCTGGACAAGAGTTCGGAGGAGTGAGGATGATGAGGGATATGTCCCCACATCCTACATTGAGGTCATTTTGGAGACAAACGCCAAAGGTGCTATGACATACATTTAACTCAGCTAGCCCATGCTACGACAGGGTTTTGGGTTCTCATTGTTGTCTCTGTTAGCCACCACGTCTCCATTCACGTGCTAAATGAGCAGGAAAGAGATAAGAGATTGAGTGCGTTTACATGCAGCCAGTAACCCTTTTAAAACCCAAATATTCACAATAACCCGGTTCCGCAGGTCCATGTAAACACTGCCAAAAACCCGGTTACTACACCTGGGGTAACTCTTTTCTAACCCGAATGTTTGGTCGTGTAAACGCATACCGGGATATCCCCATCAAAGCGTGTGTTCTGTGCATGCTCTGTTCACAAGGAATCTTGGTCTTTTGAGTAGCGAGACGTCTTGTATGCACCAGAACACCAGAAGTAAACAACGAGTTGGGAGCAACATGGCGAGTCGCGGCACAGCACCACACTTTTGGAGTGACGAGGAAACTAAAGCGCAAACAAACGCGGTCGCTATCTCTTCCGAACTGGGAAAAATGTTGTTGTTTTCACGGATACCGGAACGAGAAGAACCGGAAATGACGCATATTGCGTCTGGACGTAGTCCATACGTCCTGACGCTACCCCAACGTCCGCATTTAAATCGGGTTATGCAAGTTAGGGTTAACTCTTTCTATTTATGCTTGTAAACAGGTTATTCTGATCAACTCAGAAACCCGAATACCGACCTTAACCCCATCATAACCCGGATATTGGCTGCATGTAAACGTAGTCTGTGTTACACTTCCTGTCTCTGTGGAGGAAAGGACCAATCAGATTTGTCCTCTGTGCCTCGTGACGGTTGGAGCAGCAGCCATCCTGCGGCTCTGAGGGAAGCCTTTCATTGTGTCTGAGATATCGGAAGCTGAAGAGAAGGAACTTCTAGCTGCAGTGACCTAGTGGTCAAACAAAGTATTGATCACCTGTGCATTTCAAACCGTGGATCTTAACTTTCTTTGGTATTTAGATTAGTAAAGATTTTTAACACATACTTGAACGCAGTGTTAACCCTAAAGAGAAGAAACGCATGCGCAATGTGCACAAAGCCCACGTAGGTCTGCTGTGATCATAGGACATATTTTTGTATGCTAAGACAATAAAAACGCCCACGTGGAGAGTCGCATGCTGTCAGTACTAGAGAAAATCCAGATTTTATAGGAATAGTAAGCTCCATTAAAATGTGTTAATTTGCACCCTTTATACTTGATGATGATGATGATGATGATGATGATGATGATAGCGTGGGCGTGTTGTGGGTCTTTCCTCCAGGCCTGTTAGAGGAGTAAAGGCTGGACGGTGAGCTGACTGAGGTGTGAGCATGGAGCAGCACCTGTGTGAGCGTTAACATCAGCATCAGTGGCTTCAGGCAAAGCATGATGGGAGATTTTACATCGGGCTGTAAACACATATCTGGTTGTTGTTTCATCTCACTGAGGGGGTTAGGAGTGGTCCATGGTGCAGTTTCACTGGTGTTCTGTCAGAACGCGGATCTAGCATGTCGTAACAAAGGGCAGGGGCTGTCACACACACACACACACACACACACACACACACACATACACACACACACACACACACACACAGTTCATGCTCACGTATCCAACGACCTCCGTATCAGCCTACTTTGTTTGTTTTCCTCAAACTAACTGCCCCTTTTGCCTTTTTTTTTTTCTTTGTTTATTTTTAAATTCCAGATTCCTAAAAGTGTGAGGCTGGCTGAGGAGTGGCAGGGCAAGAGCAGCAGCCTCTTGGGGGAAACCACCATGTGAAAACGTGAACAACGACCTGAATCTAAAACGCCGCTCAAATACCCGAAGCGTTTTGATAAAAACTCTTTCATCTGCAGTGTCGTGCTTCCCCTGCACAGCAATTTAAAACTATTCCCAAGAGAAGTCCACTAGCAAATCCCACCTTGCTTCCTTTGTAACACACACTCGGATGACTCATACACACACCCTGCTTCGCTGCTTAATGTACCCAACTGCGCTTGCATCACACGCGGTTATGAGCAGCGCTTGTTGGCTCCTAATGAACCTGCAAACCCCTAAAAGCTGTGATTGTCCTCTCAAACACACACACACACACACACACACACACACACACACACACACACACACACACGGAGAAGAGGGTGTGGTCAGAAACAGGAAGGCGACCAGCAGCACCGCCGGATGAAGACGAGCCACCCATCCCAGACTCATCACCTCCACCCGCCCCTCTGAAATAAAAGTCCGCTCTACATTTGCAGGTTTCATCCCTTCATCCCGGGAGTCAGACGACGACATTCACTTTCTCACCTTGTCATGTTTTTTATTCCCTTTCATCCCGATCACACATCCAGGATCAGCTGGAGGAAGAAGCCACAGACGGATGGATCATCCATTCCAACCATCGCCTCATAACAGCTAAACAAATCCGTGTCTGTTCCTCCTCTCTCTGACCACGCCCCTCCCCCGTCCCCTCCCCCCTGAACGGCCCAGGCTAACAGCTGCTTCTTGGCCCTTTTAGTTTTTGTTTTTATTTATTTTTATGTTTTTTTTTTTTTTTTTTGCAAAAGCTCGGGGCGTCGTGGCGTGCTGCATGCTTGCCCTGTCTTCCTCCTCGCCCTCCTCTGCTGGAGGCGGCTTAGGTAACGCGGTGTTGGCGTTAAGCTAGCTTACGTCCCGCCCCCCCCCCCCCCCCCCCCCCCCCCCAGCCTTTCTGTTGAGTTAACCCTCATTGCCTGGTGGTTCTCGTTTAAATTAACCTGAATGCTGTTTGGGTTCGGTGCCTGTGGTTCTTTTATTTTTCTATGTATTTATACAGATGTTGTCCCTGATGTTAACAGCCAGTGTGACCCCCCCCACCCCCACCCCCAACAATGTTTTCAGCTTAATCACAACATGATGCTATCTGACTGATCGGACTGTCTTGTGCATTTATCTTTGTAAAAAAAATTTATTTTTAATGTTTTGACTGCAGTTTCTAACTTGTGGTTAGTTACCTCCACTTGCAGCCCCCCCCCCCCCCACACACACATCTACTGTATATGAAAATGTACTGTGATGCATACTTCCCCTGTCTGGGCCTTGTCCTGACTTGTGTTCTTATGCTGCACGGTGCGAGGATTAAAATGTGATTCTGTTTGTTGTCAGACTAAACCACCGTCACCGCTCCGGCTCAACGGCACATAGCAACGATTTTAAATCAGACCATGTTCAGTTTTTAACCATTTTCTTCCACTTGTTTGCTGGAATGTTTTCCTTTATTATTCTGTCCAGAACTGCAACGAGAAGTAACAATGACACTGTTTTGTGTTTGGGACACTGGACTTGGAGGGAATGATGAAATTCCAGCTAAATCAAGTTGGGAACAACTCCACAAGCGTTCTCTCTCCCGTCACTTTGAAAGCCTGAAAAGGTGGAGCGGTAGACGCATGGCTCCGTTACGAAACCACAGATCCTTTAGGCCCGGAAGCACCCGCCTGTACAGAGGAAGCCACACGATGGAGCCAGAGAGAATATATATGACGTTATAAATAAAGTTTAAAGAGCAAAACATCTATTTTAACTATGGAGGGTCTTACTGTGACTTTACCGGCTTTGCATAAAGTAAGACTTATTTTCCTTTGTAAAGTTTACCAAACAGTGTGTTTTGCACTTTTTTTTGTTGGTGTTCTATTTGGTAGCCCATGCTTGTGTTTTGGAGCACTGAATACTTTGTATTGTGTTTACTGTGCCAATTAAAAATGCCTGAAAAAAATGAAGAGTGTTTTTATTTTTATTATTATTCTTCTCCTGGGATCTCAGACACGATGAAAGGTAACAAACTGTTGTTGTTTATACACAGATTAGGCTTGACTTAAAGTTTTATGATTATGGTTAATCCAGACAGTCTGCTGCTCTAAAATCACTTTTTTACATCTGGGGGCTGATGTCCCACATGTAATCAGTTTAAAAAGAAAAAAAAAAACCTCAAAATTCAGCTTAAGACTGTTGACTTTGATTCATGTAATTTAAACCCTTTTCTCAGATTTTTAAAGTTTCAGAAGACTTGTGGATTTGTTTAGAAGCATCGTGTGCTCCTACATCCGACTTTTCAAACCTGAAAGGGCAGATCTTCACAATTGCATGTATTTCTTGCCAGAATCACATTTATTAGTCAGAATATATAGATTTAACTTCAGCAGCTGCTGTTTGAAATGTCACAGCATCCTTAACTGTACCTAGAAAACACTTGATGGCCAGCAGGGGGCAGTAAAGCTCCATCTAAACCACATAAAGTTACCAAAAGGGAAACAAGAAAGGGACCGAAACGTTTTCCCAAAGGGTGATGAAGTGATTGTTTCAAAAATAAATGAAAAAATAATTACTGGACAACAATTAAAGGTGAAGAACAAATAATGGCATTCTAAAAACAGAAACGATGTTAAATTAATAATAATAAAAAACTATTTGAAGTATAATAGTAATAACCCAAGTATAAAATATTCTATTATATCACAATAGAACAGTGATGAATAAATAAAGTGGTTCTTGTGATCTAAACATCCTCCACCAGAGGGCAGTAGACATGAATTTGGCCTGATTTAAATGAAAGTACTAATCCTAATACTTCTTCTGGATGGGTTAAAGGTGGAATATAAAACATTTGAATTAAAAGCTATATTTAAAAAAACAATACCTCCATTTAGAAGTGTGCAAAAATAAATGTACAGATTTTCCTTTAACCCTTTGATGCATGAATTATGAAATCTTCAACCATGATTTTTTAAACAATTTTTTTTCCATTCATCTTTAGGTGTGAATGAAACAAATTTCATATTTACATATTTTTTGTAATATTTAATTTACACATAGTTTATTACATGTCCACCTCAGTGGACAGCGTGCATTCTGAACATGAAATATTTTGGCTTGACTTACTGAAGTCCAAATGGAGGGGCTCAAATGCAATAAAGTCTTCAACAGCTGTGCTTAATAGCAAAAATAAATAAATAACAATTTTGAGTACCTGTCCACTGTAGTTACCATTATGCATCAAAGGGTTAAAAATATATTTTAAAAAATAAGTCACATTTAAATGTTGTCGGTCACGACACTGGGTTAACGTTTATGTCTACCAGCCACTAGAGGGCACCTTTGTACTAAAAAGTCTAATCGGAAAGGCGAGGCTGGGACTGTGTAAAATGGCGGACTTGACATGTCAAGCAGCTGATTCTGAGCCCAGAAGATGTTCTAACAGTAAATACTGCTGTACAATAAACCTATTAGTAGGAATTCATCCTTATCCTGTACGATTTGTCACTGGACATGGTGCTGGCTGGTCGCTTAACATGTCAGCAGTGAACCAACAGCTGGAAAATGTTTTCTGTAGCTGCAGCTACCACCTCTAAACACTAGATGTCACCAGAGTGTCTGTGTTCCATATTCAACCTTTAAAGCCAGAAATGGTTTGGTTTGTGACAAGACATTAAATGGTTTTAGGAGGAAGGCACGTTTTAGTACGGAGATTAAACTTTCCCGTCATCTCACGTGATATTTTATTAAACAGTAAAGCAAACTATGCAACTTTTTCATATTTTTAAATCATTTTCTTCAGCCAGTTTGTGCTAAACGACTTTTACAGGGTTAATGAAACGTCCCTCAGACCCCCCATCACAATGGACAGAATATCGCCCTTGCAACTTCAGACCTTGGGCTTAGAAAAAAGTGGAGCTGACGTAGCCTACCTGGCGCTGCAGTCTGCTTCCAACACGTTTCCTGCATGTTTTAGATCACAAACACAGCTGATTTGTTTAATTTAGTGATGAATAACTCCTGTAGACACTAAGGAAGGCTGGACAGACATTTCAGCTGTTAGATTAAGGTGAACGCACAGTGAGGAGATACGTTATTACATTTTTGGTTTGACCCCAGACAATTAATGACTGACACTAGAGGGTGGTAAAGGCAAGCAAAAGTGCCAAGCGTGCCTTTAAATAGAAAAAAAAAATAAAAAAATGCTAAATGTGACTAAAATTCAGTTTTTACACGCCATCATTAAAGAAAGATGTTTTACGTCAGACGGCCATGTTGTCACACACCCCCTCCCCGATCCTTCATGAGTGAGTCCTGTGGGGCCACAGGATACCCCCCCCCCCCCCCCCCCCTTCTAGCTCTCAGCTTTGCTCTCCTAATTGGTTCATTGGGCTGGAGCAGCCTGCTCATCAGTTTACATTACAGCGTTGGCCCAAATAGCTTTTCATCAGTACACAGCCCGAGATGATGAAGAGGTGCACTTAGGCGTCATCAAAACAGCTCCAAACTTTCTGGAGCCATTTGCAGACCTGCATCGTTATTCTAAAAGAGAGACACAAATGGGACAAACAGGATTTTACATCAGCCATGTTTTTGTAGCATCTGATGTTGAGTGTGCTGCGATAGACTTGAACGGTGAATCTTCAACAACGCTGAAGGGCAGAAAAGGTTTGCGTCTGGATGGAGGGCAGTCAAAGCTGAGTGGTGAGCTCACAGTTTCCCCTCCGAGCACGAAGGGCAGCAGAGAGGCTAAAGACCTCGGGTATTCACGCTAAAGAGGTCTGCAGAGACCCGGCCACCTGCAGTTAGAGGAAGGAACCGCGTCTGAGCCAGCACGTCTATTTCCACTTACAGCTCAGCAGCACAGAGAGGAAGGAACTGGCCTGTCAGCCACCACTGCATGGAAAAGTACACCTAAACGAGGGTTTGGAGCAGGAAGTAGAATGAAAGATGAAAAATGGTTATGAAGGGATGCAACCTGAGACAACAAAAAAGCAGAAACACATTGATTAGCTGCAAAATGATGCCAAATGGCACACGGGTTAACCTGCTTCTTTTTACTGGAGTTATTTTGAACGGGGCAGAGCATACTAATGAACAGTGATGCTGTAAATACACCGTAGTCCCATAAACAAACAAAACATCATTTATACACTTGGATTTGACTCTCGGTTCATCCTGCTGGTTCCTGTCTGACCTGGAGCGAGAACAGGATGCCTGATGGATAAAACACACCTCTGGACATCCGCCCAGTCTGCCCCAGCATCGATGCTCGGTGGCGGCTGGCTGGCTGGTGGAGGTCTGAGAAACACATCGAGACCGTCCCTCTGTGCCCTGCTGTAAGTCTACATGAACTTTCTATCATTCACAATCGTCGTCAAATCAAGCCCGGATCAAGTCATCAGCTCCTAACAGATTTCAGCTGTCGGTCTGTTAAAAATCCTCCATGCTGCTTGATTTCTTTGATTCAAACAAATGTTAAATAATTTAAAACAACATAGTGAAAGCTGGGCCAGTGACTTGGATCACCTGGACAGAAGCAGGACTTAGAGTCAGGGTTTCGACCGGACCACCCAGTAACAGCTCTTAATTCAAGGGAACAAACAAGCCACTCAACGGGGGTTTTCCCCTAAATATTAAGCACAGATGTTTGTATTTTTTTTTTCTGTGTGAAAATGTGTTTCTGGGAAACTGACTGAGATGAGAAAAGTCTGGACAAAGAAAGACAAACTATGTTTGAACAATTAATGCTTGAATCTAATGGAAATTCGAGTGGAACTGATGAAAAAGGAGAAACACCTGTTGGAAGAAATCAGTCACACGCGAGTTCCTGAACAGATCATGACTGACGGAGTTGGGAGGGTCAGGGCGCCCTTGATGCGTTTTAGGCCTGAAGGCGTGTCGGCAGATCATTTTCACTTTCTCTGCTCCTCTCTCAGCTTTTTAATTACATGCTGCTAATTAGAGACGATGGCGTGCAAACGGTAGGTCAAAGAGCACGAAACAGTCCGCCGGAAAAATCACTCCCACTCTTTATGTTCCATCTCCCTTTCATTTCCTTTCTCCCCAGGCATCAGAATTATGGCGGATCTCGCGTAACCCTCGGTGCAGAAGGGGAAACGAAGCAGAGCTGGGGGGCGCGTTCAACTCTAGAACTGCTCCATGTGTATTTTTGGTTTTGGTCGTTTCAGAAAAACATTTTTCTCGTATCAGTAAACTGCTGGTGTCAGCATTTCCCCAAAATTCAAATTCAAAGGTACTTTAACAATCCCAGAGAGAAATTAGGTGTTAATATTCTGTTTGTCTGGAGTTTTAGACAAACCGTAGCCAGATTTAGCTCTGCCGGTTGGTCTAGCCACGCTCTATTGTAGCCTCAACAGGTCTCCCATTGGCCTGAACTCTTTTAGGTCCAGCCAATCACAGCATCCATGTTTGAAGAGAGATGTTGGACGGGCTTAGCACCAGAGCTGGAATGGAGAAAAACTTAAAAGATGTCATTGGCTCAGCAATGACGCTCATTTGAAACACTTTTGGTGTCAACTTTGGACGATTTAGACTTGGGCTTTTCTTTGAGACCTGAGCAGTTTGAGGTACGTTAAGCAGCCGTGTGGGAGAACTCTACAGTGAAAAAATCCTGAAACAATCTAAAGCCTCAATCATGTTGGAAGAAAGGTCATTCTGACACAGATCCTTTCTAGCCGCCTGCGAGGTCGTCAGTTTTTCCCCTTTCAAAACAACTAAAGAGGGACATGGTTACTGTCACGACGTGCGGGTGCGGTGAGCGGAGGTGAGGATCCAGTTGCAGGGGAAGAAGCAGGCAGGCAGGCAGACAGGACCATTTAACAAGGATTTAATAAAGAACACGCTGGACAATGAACCGACAAGACAAAAAGGACTGACAGTGTCACAAACAGAACTCAGAAGACCCGTGAAGACGCCAACAGAGTAAAAATATATATTAAAAAGTCTTTATTGAAAGCAGAGGTACCTGGAGGGCAAGGCTGAGGCAGGTTCAGAGGCAGGCTAAGGTCAAGGTGGCAGGCAGAGAGCAAGGCAGGGGTCAGGCAAAAAACAAGGTCCAGAGGCAAAGATCAGGCAGGGTGGATGGCTGGAGAACTACTGGCAAGGCTGTAATAATCTGGCATCTGTTGACTGGATGGCTGGTTCTTTTATAGCAGGGGAAGCAGGTGAATGGGATGAGGCTGATTACAGGAGCAGGTGGAATGAATGGAGCTGATAGAAGCTGACAGAGGTTGCTGGGGAAAGCAGGGCTTGGCTGGAGCTTGGTGAGAGGAACCAGGTGAGCTGAATGAAGGTATAATGAGGAAGTGGAGGAGGGTGAAGGATGGGAGTCATGACAGAACCCTCCCACTCAAGGGCGGATACCAGACGCCCACAGCAAACCAGAGCAGGGTGGGAGGAGGGGGACCAGGAAGGAGGGCCAGAGCAGGGTGGGAGGAGGGGGACCAGAAAGGAGGGCCGGAAGGGTCTGGGGGGCCGGCGACGGGGAACCAGGAGCCGGGACTGTGGGAGTCTGGGGGGCCGGCGACGGGGAACCAGGAGCCGAGACTGTGGGAGTCTGGGGGGCCGGCGACGGGGAACCAGGAGCCGAGACTGTGGGAGTCTGGGGGGCCGGCGACGGGGAACCAGGAGCCGAGACTGTGGGAGTCTGGGGGGCCGGCGACGGGGAACCAGGAGCCGAGACTGTGGGAGTCTGGGGGGCCGGCGACGGGGAACCAGGAGCCGGGACTGTAGGAGTGTGGTGACAAAGGACACTGGCGGACGAGGACTAAGAGGGGACACTGGACCAAGACCGAGACTACGAGGAGACACTGGACTACGACTAAGAGGGGACTCTGGACTACGACTAAGAGGGGACTCTGGACTACGACTAAGAGGGGACTCTGGACTACGACTAAGAGGGGAAAGTGGACTACGACTAAGAGGGGAAAGTGGACTACGCCTAAGAGGGGAAAGTGGACTACGCCTAAGAGGGGAAAGTGGACTACGCCTAAGAGGGGAAAGTGGACTACGACTAAGAGGGGAAAGTGGACTACGACTAAGAGGGGAAAGTGGACTACGACTAAGAGGGGACACAGACACTAGAGACTGGGGAACTAGAGACTGGGGAACTAGAGAGCAGGAGAGGTCCTCTTCAGAGCAGGGGCGGGAGAGCTCCTCTTCAGAGCAGGGGCGGGAGAGGTCCTCTTCAGAGCAGGGGCAGGAGAGGTCCTCTTCAGAGCAGGGGCAGGAGAGGTCCTCTTCAGAGCAGGGGCAGGAGAGGTCCTCTTCAGAGCAGGGGCAGGAGAGGTCCTCTTCAGAGCCTGGAGGCGTCGACCCTTGGACTGGAGCCCCTTGGACAGGCTGGGCCGGAACCGGGGCCTCTTGGTCCCCCTCCGTCAAAGCAGGATGTGATGCGTCCTCCGAGACCACCGCCAGAGCAGGATGCGATGCGTCCTCCGAGACCACCGCCAGAGCAGGATGCGATGCGTCCTCCGAGACCACCGCCAGAGCAGGATGCGATGCGTCCTCAGAGACCACCGCCAGAGCAGGATGCGATGCGTCCTCAGAGACCACCGCCAGAGCAGGATGCGATGCGTCCTCCGAGACCACCGCCAGAGCAGGATGCGATGCGTCCTCCGAGACTACCGCCAGAGCAGGATGCGATGCGTCCTCCGAGACTACCGCCAGAGCAGGATGCGATGCGTCCTCCGAGACCACCGCCAGAGCAGGATGCGGCGCGTCCTCCGAGACCACCGCCAGAGCAGGATGCGGCGCGTCTTCCGAGACCACCGCCAGAGCAGGATGCGGCGCGACCTTCGGGACCACCGCTGGAGCAGGACAGATGGAGGTGGGACCCCTGCTGGACATTGATGTGGTGCGGACCCTGGGACCACCGCTGGACATGGATGCGATGCGACCCCGGGAACTACCGCTGGACCTGGACAGGTGGAGCCTCTCGGACAGGCGAAGGTGGAATCTCTGCTGGACGAGGATGTGGTGCGACCTCTGGGACCACCGCTGGACGTGGATGCGATGCAACCCCTGGAACCACCGATGGACCGGGGCAGGTGGAGCCTCTTCAAAAGGCGGAAGTAGGAACCCCACTGAGCGTGGACGCTGTGAGACTCCTGGGACCACCACTGGACGTGGACACGGTGCGTCTCCAGGGACCACCGCTGGACGTGGACGCGGTGCGCCTCCTGGGACCACCGCTGGACGTGGACGGGACGGAGGGACTCGAGGCTTGAGCGGCGTAGCTGCAAAACCTTGCGTCTGTGAAGGCCACGAATTAGTAGAAGGTCTCCGGGACTGCCACTGTTGCATTGTCAGGTACCCGTTGCGCAAGACGGATGCAGCAGGCCTGGATGGAGGAGTGGAACCTCTGTGTGGCTGTGGCCTGATGGCCAGCCGCGTTCCCCAGAACGGTGACGCCTGTTCCTTTTCTAGTTCCATGAAGTCCAGGAGCGTGAGATACTCCATGACAGGAATGAAGAGAGAAAAAAAAATACTCCCAAGTGCTGTGTCGGTGTAGGGTCAGAGTTAGGCCAGATTATTCTGTCACAAACAGAACTCAGAAGACCCGTGAAGACGCCAACACAGTAAAAATATATATTAAAAAGTCTTTATTGAAAGCAGAGGTACCTGGAGGGCAAGGCTGAGGCAGGTTCAGAGGCAGGCTAAGGTCAAAGTGGCAGGCAGAGAGCAAGGCAGGGGTCAGGCAAAAAACAAGGTCCAGAGGCAAAGATCAGGCAGGGTGGATGGCTGGAGAACTACTGGCAAGGCTGTAATAATCTGGCATCTGTTGACTGGATGGCTGGTTCTTTTATAGCAGGGGAAGCAGGTGAATGGGATGAGGCTGATTACAGGAGCAGGTGGAATGAATGGAGCTGATTGAAGCTGACAGAGGTTTCTGGGGAAAGCAGGGCTTGGCTGGAGCTTGGTGAGAGGAACCAGGTGAGCTGAATGAAGGTATAATGAGGAAGTGGAGGAGGGTGAAGGATGGGAGTCATGACAGACAGGGTTTAAACACAGGAGGAGCTAGGACCTTGGGTGATTGGGTGATGAGGCAGGTGGGAGCAATTAACAGGGACACAGGATGGAACAGAACAGGGAGGCAGGACGGAGTGTGACTTATCAGTATTTAGCACCAAATCAGATAAAAAATCAGAGATCTGATCCAAAAACTCAGAGTAAGGGCCTGGTGGACGATATAAAACTACAAACAAGAGTGGTTTTACAGTTTTGCAATCTGGATTAGGAAAACTAAGAATAAGATGTTCAAACGAACTGTAACTATTAATCTGTAAGGGACTGATTAATAAGTCCGAATGAAAAATAGTTGCTACTCCTCCTCCTCGCCCTGTACTTCAAGCAGTAATTTGAAGGAGTCGACTCGTTTAAGCTAACATAGTCCTCTTGCTGCAGCCAGGATTCTGTGAGAGAGAGAGCAAAGGGATCTGATTATCACAAATCAAGTCATTAACTAACAAAGTCTTAAAAAAAATGGACCTAATGTTCAACAACCCACATTAAATTTTTCTAGTTTTCTGCTCAGTTGAATTTGTTCTGATATTTATGAGATTTCCATGATTTGCTTTATTAAGCCTGATATTTGGTCTGTGTGGTTTTGACCGTGGGCAGGACACTGTCTCTATGGGGTAGTGGGTGGGTAACAGTACAGAAGCTGCAGAGGGGTGGGTTAAACTACGACTCTGCTTCCTGGTCTGGACCCTGGGTTGTCATGGAGGACTAATAAAACTGGCCATATTCCTAGAAAGAAGAGCTGCACAGTTCAAAGAAGGATGGATGCCGTCTCTTCACATCAGACCAGGTTTTCCCCAAAAAGTTTTCCAATTATCTTTTTTTTTTCTAAGTGTTGTGCAACATTTTGTGAACATCAATTTATTTGCATGTGTTTGTTATAAATGCCACTGCATAATTCTTGCTGTCAGTATTTGCAAGATATTTGTATTTGGGTCTGTACTGGTTAGACTTAAATGAGTTAAACCAAGGTCTATAGCCCTTGGGTCATAAACTATGAGCTGTAAGTCTTTTTATCCTGGGAATCAGGAGTTATTTTAGTGATCATCTTGATTCTTATTTATTTTTGTCCTGATTGTGCCCTGAGCAATTTTATCGCTGAATAAAAACAAATAAAATCAACATAAATTGAAAAATCATCTTAAATAATCGAGATCTCAATTTCAGTCGCAACAATCGTGATTATTGGTTTTGCCATAATCGAGCAGCCCTACTTTACAGTCGCCCACAATATTTTATTGAGGATGTTTTTCTGAAACCAGGTCTGTATGACCGACGTCACCTCGTCTTTAGAAGCACCTGCAGCTGCAGCCGCTGATATCAGAAACGGAGATCCGCGCTGCAACTTGAACAATTAATCCATTCCACATATTTCCAGTAGAATACTTTTGCTGAAAGATTTGTGCAATAATCAGATTTTATTTTACTTCCACAAAATGCTGATTTTACATGAGATATTACGAGAACCGGGGAAGGCTTGCCATCAAATTAGAAATCCGTCCCTTGTTAAGTACAAGTCAGGCTGGGCAGCTCACTGGCTGCTTCCAGGCCAGCGAGTTTCAAGAGCTACCGGTAGCTCACGACCAACATGTTGGAGACCCCTGCAGTAACACAACTCTCATATGTGTGAATTTAAAGTTACAGCAGTCGGTAATTCACGTTATGTGTTTCTGTTTCCTACAGGTGTTCAACAGATGGTGCAGGTTAAAGAAGATCCTGAAGAACAGAGTGCTGGTGTGTACCAGCAGGACCCAGAACACCTCCACATAAAGGAGGAAAAGGAGGAACTCTGGACCAGTCTTAAGGGAGAGCATCCCCATTTGAAGGCGGAGACTGATTCTGCCTGGTTTCAGTTCAGTGTTGTTTCTTTTTTTTTTTTTTTTTTTTTTTTTTTTTTTTTTTTACCGTGTCCTGTCTGGCTGTGAAGCAAGCAGAATTGATGTCTGAATGCTGGTGACAAGCCTTACAGATTTATTCTCAGGTGGAGCATCAAAGCATTTGCTTTTAATGTCACGCCTGATACTTAAAACTTTATTGTTATTGTTGTTGAATGCTTTGTAATTCCGACCAGACACGGAGACAGAGGTGAAAGAGAAAGGAAAAGGTGGTGAGAGAGGGGGGGGGTTCCACAAAAATAAACAATGAACAAGAGTCTGCTTCTAGACCTGCAGAAAAAGACAAAAAACAAAAACAAAAGGACAAAAAAAGGGACACAACAACAATACAACAAGATCTAGCTATCACTGCGTCAACTTGATGAAAAAAATATATAATCAATATTGCTTAACTGAAGAATCACGATAATAAATCACAGTGCATTAAGTGCCCACCATAGTCTTAAGACCTGTGTTTAACGTGCCCAAGCCCATACTTTTGAGAGCACCATGTGAGCACCTGTGTGTGCACACGCGCTTGTTTATTTAAGGTTTCTCTATAGGAGCGTCCAACAGAGAGTGTGAGGGACCACAGATCAGCCCCTCAAAGATGGTTTTCCAATTATCAATGTAGTCATAGATTATACAGTAGGGTGACCATATCTCCATTTCCAAAAAAGAGGACAGGAGATCTGTGCCTACTGATGCCGTCAAATTATGGCAACGCCACACAAACCACATTGGGACTCATTTTTTTCACAGGTGAAGAGCTAAATTTTAAATCAGATTCTGCCAACAACAGGGCTCTAAAACAATTCATATGTAAATATTTAGCATATTTATTGCAAAATTTCATAATTTCTGCTGCTTTAGTGCAGCAACAAAGTTTTATTAATAAAAAAATATTATACCTTTTGCTTTACTGCAGCATCGGTACGCTTCCTGTGCACAGATCATTAAGAAAGCGTTGTTTCAGCTGTGAGATTAGATGATAGGGTAAATGAAAGTTGTCAAAGTCTCCATGGAAACTTTCAGAGAAGGGTTAGGGTGAGGGGGACGGTGTTCCATTTAGCCTTGGCACCCAAAATGCCTTGAAACGGCCCTGGGTGTGTGACTGAGTATTGAAGGTGATCTGAAATGTATCAGATGTATAAATATTACATGAGTATAACTTATTGCTTTATACAAGTAAAAACGTGTAGTGGAGATAAATCTACCTACATTTTGTTTTCTTGTTTTTATTTAACTATTTCCTGTCCTGTCTGTCTCTCATCTTCCTGCATCTCCTCTAAACTCTCCAGAAAAACTGCTGCCTGGATTCTTACTTTTTCCCCTCAGCAGTTACTTTTGGGCACATCAAAGGGATCTCCTGACCTGAGCGCGTCAGGAACGATTAAAAGACAGAGTACCAGAGGATATAAACAGATATGATCGATCTTGTGTTAATAATAACGTTTTGTTGTGCCACCTTGAGAATGTACCGTGCGCCGGACGCAGCGGGTGCACCAACGATCTGCGCTCTGCGTCCTCTCCGCTCAACAGAATCCCGCTACGCTGAGAGTTCATCAATATTGCAATATAGAAACTGGATCTTTCACTGAAAGATATCTAGCCCCCCATAACTCGATCCCTGCTCCTGGATGGAAAACCGGACATTTTGATCAGTGTAGGATGCCCTGGACAGAGAGTGAAAAGTGGACATGTCTGGAGGAAAGAGGACGTATGATCACCCTATTATACAGGACGTACTTTTTTTACTTGTTAAGCAACTGGAAATCAGAACGTTACTTTTATTTTGAAGGTTTTCAGATGTTTTACACTGCTTTCGTGTTTGACTGCCTGTCTGACCTGATCTGAACTGTAGAGTTTGATGTGTTCTGGAAGCGTAGAGCAAATAAACACACTTGAAGAAGAAGAAGAAGAAGAAAAAAAAAGATCTTTTCTATAGCGCCTCTCAAGATAAAAATCACGAGGCGCTTCACAAAAACAAAACATGTAAAATATAAAAAGAATTTACAAAATGATTAAAAATACCGTAAATCCTCTATTACAGGCCCGGGCCTGTATTTGACTCAAGCTCATCAAGCTCCAGGCCTTTATTGGAAGGAGGGCCAGAATTAGAGGCAGGCCTCAATTTCTATTTGAGCAAAATGAACTAATGGTTCGCTGGAGTTTTTGACAATTAAAATTGCACCCACATTTTCAAAGTTAAACACATTTCTTTTAACAACGATAGTTTCTGCTTCAGCCCTCTTCCCCCTCCCCCTGCGAATCGGCCGCAAACTCACTGATGCTCCTGCAGCCTCTCAGAGTTCCTGCTGCTCTAAACATTAAAATAATTATTTCATTTTCTGTTCCTCACTTCTGATTACCTTCAATGGTGTCTGTTTGTTGCAACCACCAGGTACAAAAACTAGCTTGTTTTTATTTGACTATTTTTCTGTCCTGCCTGTTTATTATCTTCCTGCATCTCCTCTCAATCCTGAAGAGAAACTGCTACCTGGGTTCATATATATTCACCTCATGAGTTACCTTTGAACTGCAGTTCTAAAAGATCTACCGACCGCAGAAACAGCGGAGTGCTCGCCAAAACGGGTGATGCACGCCCGTTCCACAGCAGCGAAACGCATCAGGCGCAAATAAAAGACAGAAAACATAAAAGGAAATGAGCCGACATGACAAGAACGATCGCGTGCTAAATTAGGTTTTGAGGTGGCGACACCTGATTTGATAATGTTACTGTGGCCGTGCTCAGGACGCAGATGTCTGGAGCGCGTCAACAATCAGAGCTTTGCATGGGCAAGCTGGTTAAGGTTAGGATGGGGATGAGGGGAAGGTTAAATTGCAAGAGGGAAAAGTTCACAATTTGGTTAAATGTCCGTTTTACGGCGGGTGTCAGTACCGACGCTCTGGCACAGCGCGTCCCCCCCCCGCCCGACGCGCAGGAGCTTGTCACCTGCTGACAGCAGGCTGCTGTCTTTTCCGTGGACTGCATCTTGCCGGTCATTATCACGTGACAGCGATTAGTCGATGACAGGCATAAAAAGTCACTATAGTGAAGTCGACTAGTTCATACAACCCCTACTGCTGCTCCCCAGAGTGTTCTGCAGCATAATCAGCACGTTCTCTTTGAACTTGATATCAAATTTTCGCCTCCTCTTCGTCTCCGCACGGTTAAAGTTACCCTCGCGGTCTATCACTGGCAAATCAAAAGTGAGATGGATGACCCCCCCCCCCCATGGTACTTGCTTGTTACCACATTCCACACGGCTACAATAAAATACCAGCCATTATTCACCTCCGCCGACTCCGACACCGGCCAAAATATGATAACCGGCCGTTAATTTAATACAGGCCAATATTAGAGGATTTACGGTATACTTCAAATGAGCAAAAAAGAAAGAGAGAAAGAGAGTGAATAGGAAAGAGGGAAATCAGTGAATCCTGAGGAAGGTGGAATAGGTAGGGAGAGCAGAACAAGGCGAGGGTGATGAAGGTCACACCAAAGCAAGCTTGAACAGGTGAGTTTTCAGCTGCTTTTTAATGGAGACCACTGAGTCCAGAAACATAAGTGCTATGCTTCTGAGACACATCCAAACCGTGACGCTTCATGGCCTTTGGAAAGGGAACCCATCACGATGCGTCAATCCACACCAGGGGAGTCTCAGCTGCGGAGCGGCGTCTCCACCGTGCTCCTTGCTGGACTCGCGACCATTGCACTTTTCGATAGATGTGGGAGTAATAAGCCGTTAGGTCACACGTTTTGATGTAATCTACAAAGATAAGACATCACATCTCTGCTATAGTCATTATTTAGAAAATTACTTGATGTTTTACTCTGTAACACTGTGTGATTTCATGTCTAGCTCTATGTTAACTGTGGAAATTGATGTGTCCAGGATGCGTACGTCAATAAAATCCAGTCTTGTCTTTGGTGGCATGGCAAGCTGCCTTTGGCACACGTCTGAAATGTTCCGTTCCATGGCCAGATTGGATCAGCCCAATAGACTACAGTATAATGGATTATATTTGAAGCAGCGTTAACGTACGTGGTTTTGTTTTCTGTTACTAAATGTCAAATATGAAATTTCTATTGCCCGGCAAGCCATTCTATATAAATGTGAATATATGGTCTTGCCCAGACCCATAGACAGATCTCAGTTGCAGCAGAATCTATGATTGTCTTTCAAACAGTTTTCACACGCTATTGGACAACAAACAACTTTCATTTTGGAACAATTTTTCAAGCAAGGGAAGGGAATGATCTGAGCATGCAGGAGGAATGACCCATCTTAAACCTTTGTCGGCTGTGCTGAAGAGAAAGGTACAGAACCAAATTATTTAATTAATTAGCTGTGCGTTCTCCTGTCCTCCGGGCCACACACACACACACACACACACACACACACACACACACACACACACACACACACACACACACACACACACACACACACACACACACACACACACACACACACACACACACACACGGGGCTGTCTCAGCTGTTATTTTCATTAAGGAGTGTGTACGTACAGCATGCGTGCCTCGTGCACGAGCCTACTATTGAAGCTGCCGTTACGCTTCTGGCCTGAGGGGGCAATCGCGAGCATAAAAATTCAAAACTCTGTAAAGTCCCTTTAAGTACCTCTACCTGCTCTTGACTCAAAGCAAAGCCCAAGTCTAAATCGTTCAAAGTTGATGCCAAAGCCGTTGCTAACATCCTGCCTACCAAACCGATAGAGCGCTGTGATTAGGAAGGTACTAAACTGCCGAGGTTCCAATAGAGCGTGGCTAAACCAGCCTGCAGAACACATCCATGTAGCTTCTGCTCACGTCGGTCTAGATTTCTAGACTTCAGTTCCAGCCCAAATAATCAAACATGTAAGAACAAGTGAAACTGCTCTACGTGTTTAAAAAGCAGCGATAAAACAAAGTCTCTTGCTCTAAAGTTAGCCACACTTAGTTTCAAACATGACATTACACGTTTAGGTTAAGTTGTGAGTAACAGAAAAAGTACTTTTCTGCAGGTGAGTTTTCCCCTTACAGCTGGTGTGTGAGGCCAACGTTCCAGTCCAGCTGTGGTGTGTAACAAAGGTTAGGCAGCTGGAGTCATCGTCCCCAGGAGAGCTCAGACAGGCCTCATGCTGTCCACAATGAGTGTACATGGCTCTTTTCCTCCCCGCAATTTATTTGCGCAGTGGTTGTCTAGCAACAGAAACAACCCTCATTAACTTTTCCTCCTTTATTCTGCTGATTGTTAAACTGAACAAAACCACAGCTGCTGAGGACTGATACGGGTCAGGATGCTCAGGTACTGCTGGTGATCCAGGGGTTTAACGTGGACCAAAGTGGAGAACAAAATCAGATTTGGACACACTTTTTCCACTGGATGCAAGTTCTCACTGATTAAAATGCTGCAGGGGAGTTCAAGACAAGCAGAGGCTGTGACTCAGAAAACCCTCTCAGATAATCAGAGGGAGATAGACTCGATTTGTTCCCTCACAATGTTGTCTGGGAACCTCGCGCTCCCCGGTCTGTGTGCTGAACGCTTTCTGGAGTGAAGTAGGGGGATAAAAGCCCCAAGCCTCCGGTCTGCCATTACGTCATCCCAGCACACATCTGGAAACACTGGAGCCAAACTGTGTGTGTGTGCGTGTGCGTGTGCGTGTGCGTGTGTGTGTGTGTGTGTGTGTGTGTGTGTGTGTGTGTGTGTGTGTGTGAGAGAGAGAGAAAGAATTGCAAACTGCATGAGATGAATATAGGGGAGGGGGAGTGGTGACACATCAGCAGAGAGAGAGATAGAAATAGGGAGAGATAGAGAGAGAGAAAGAGAAAGAGAGAGAGACAAAAAAGAGAGAGAAAGAGAGAAAGAGAGAGAGAGAGAAAGAGAGAGAGAACGAAGGAAAGAGAGAGAGAAAGAAAGAGAGTGAGAAAGAGAGAGAGAGAAAGAGAGAAAGAGAGAGAGAAAGAGAGAGAGAAAGAGAGAGAGAAAGAAAGAAAGAGAGAGAGAGAGAGAGAGAGAAAGAGAGAGAGAGAAAGAGAGAGAGAAAGAGAGAGAGAGAAAGAGAGTGAGAAAGAGAAAAAGAAAGAGAGAAAGAGAGAAAGAAAGAGAGAGAGGAAACAAAAGCTATGATGAAATGAAGAACATGTAACTTCTGCTGGATCACTGATGAACCACCGCCCTTGTAAACAAACTCAAATCTAAACTTTTTTCATTTTGTTTAAAAAGAGGAAAAACACTTATTTTGCTTCAGTTTGGTTTTTATTTGCAGCATTAAGCAGTAATGAAAATACTTTTATTAGTTAAAACAGGCTACCAATCAGAAGAAAACATTTAGAAATTTGTGCTTTTTAAAGTTCTCCTTTTGAAAATCTTCTTGACACCGAGTGAAAAAGTGAGAAAACAAAGCAGAATTGGCATTTTCAGAATGCCATTTTTCATTCTAACCACCAGAGGGCGACAGGTCCCCTGCGCTACCTTCTCTCCAGTAATCTGAGACAATCTGACAGATTACCTGTGAAAGAATCAAACTGAAGCCGCAATCATGGATGCACATCTGCAAAAGAAGAAGCTAATTTATTTTGCCCTCTTGGTATATTCATAAAAACGGTGTTTTATCCATCTGTTAGATGTGTTTGAACACAGTTCAAATGCAGACTCGGAGAGGAAGGAAAATGTGCAAAGAAAGAAGGGATGAGTGAGCTGCTGAAGGTAAAGCTGTTGGCCAGATGTTTGCTCCAAACAAAAGTCGTTCATAAACTCTTGTTTAGTTATTTATGAGCTTCCACATTTCCTTCAGGAAAACGTTGTTGTTGAAACTTCCATACAATCTGCACTTTTCCCTACGTTTCTGTGTCGTTTAGATTTGATGACTGACAGGAGAGGGTTTATAGCCGAGTAGAAACGGTGGAAGTTTGTCCAAACGTTATGCAACCGGCTGTGGGGAGGGAGGGAGGGAGGGATAGACCCTCTTGAGTCCTTGTGAAGTGGAAAAATGGGAAGATTATGAATCCTTCTAAAGTTGACTGACCCACTGGTGCACACGCAGGAGTCTGTCCTCTCCAGCAGGGCCTGTGGAGCACAACGGACCGCAGCACTCCAGAACCCCGGTCCACGAACGCTGCTGCGTTACGATACAACACCACCACAACCACAGACTCTACTCTTTCAAGTCTGTCTGTCACGAATCCCTCCTCCTCCTCTTCTTCTCGTGTCCCTTCCCTCCTTCATGACTTCTCTTTTTCTAGGGGGTTACCCTCACGAGATCACAGCTTTAACCCATGACCAACTCGTCTACGACCATCAGCAGCGTAACGACAAGCCCTGATCATCCCATTCTTTCCCATGAGCATCATAAGCCCCACATGGCCGTGAATCTTTCTTGGGGAGTGTGTGTGTGTGTGTGTGTGTGTTTGGGGGGTAACTGTGGCGAACCAGTCATGTCCCACCCCCGTCCGTAGGAACAAGGCCTCCACCCCCATGGGTTAGTCTTTCTTCAGTCTGCAGACGTGGAAAACGATCTGACTCACTCACTGGGTGATGAATTCCTTTCCTATGTTGAAGGATTCCCCACGGAAACCATTGTTGGTACGAGTTACCTCGAGCTGCCGGCTGAATAATCGGCAATCTAGGAACATCTCAGCACTTTTACCACGTAGATTCTCAGAGGCAAAAGGGCAAAATGGAATCTCCAACATCCAAACTCGTATCCGGATGATTTACACACTCATGTCAAGCTGAGCCACTTCTGTTGCTTGGCTCGAACCGTCGATACCAACCGAATGGTACCAAATCCTTCAGGTGGGGGCGCTGGTGGGAGAGGAGTTACACGGAGGCTGCAGGTTCGAGCCCCATCTGTCGCAGTGGTTGTGTTCTTGGGCAAGACACCTGCTGGTGGTGACTGGAGGGGCCAGTGTTTGGCAGCGGCGCCTCTACGTGCGCCCCAGGGCAGTTGTGGCTACATTGTAGCTCATCACCACCAGGGAGTGAATGTGTGTGCGTGCGTGGTTGTGTTGTAAAGCACCCTGGGGGGTTATAGAACTGTACAAGGCTCCATTTTTGGTTTAAAGCAATAACATGCTGCACATGATGGGTCCACGCCCAACCAAGAGGACACATCTCCAAAAACGACCCAGTTATAGACACTGTTTATAAACAGCTGTGAGTTTATAAATCATTTCTGAAAATATCAGCAAAGATGGCAGGAGCTAAATCTTTCCCAGCTGCTGTCTTAAGTCAGACTTCATCTATTCTCAAAACGTTATGGCAAGAACACCAAGCAAGCTGTTTTTAATCAAACAACACACGCTGTACCTTGCCGTTGCCATTTCCTGCTGTTTTCCCCTTTTCCTCCATTCACACGGAGGCGTTTGTGTCCAAGGCGATGAACGCCAGGACGTTGCAGGATCAAGAAGTCTCCAAAGACTTATGAGATTATCCAGTCGGGTTTGGCTTACGGACAGCCCTGAATCACAGACGAGGAAGTCCGAATACTAGATCCTTAGACATGCAGTTGTTGTGCTTCTTCATTTTAATAGAAAAACAACAGTTGGTGTCAAGACAGGACATAGTTGTATGAATCCAAAAGGATAGGAGGACTGCCCATTAAGGTTTGGTAAAATAATACATAAATACTGCCGTAGAGCTTCAAAGTCACTGATGCAGCGGCCATTTTTATATTTTAAACCCATAAAAGTGTTCAGGCAGCTGTGCGAAGTCACTGTAAAACAATTTCTCATGAAATAAATGTTTAATTACCAGAAAACTAGCAAGTGTGTTGCACTAAAAGCTTCTTATGTCCACAGAAACAGTCAAGCTTTCCCTTCAGTCACCTTGTTTAGATATCTGCTCCCTGAGGTTACCACCATACATTTGTCTTTTCTCCCGCTAGGCTGCTACTGACTTAGAAAAGCTTCTTTAAACTGACTCAGAGTCAGCAGTCAGTCAGCACAAAGCCTAGATTGTCGGTAGTGTCAGACATTTTCTTTTTATCTTTGGAGGAAACCAGGTTTCTGTTATCACCTATAATATGTTGAAAATCTGAGATTTCTCACAGACAGCCAAAACAAAACTTTTGAAAATGATTATTTAAAAGCCCCACCTCAAATAATGCATCAACCATCGTCAGTGGCAGATCTAGAAGGTTTTACATAAGGGGGGAGGGGGTGTCCAGGCATGGTGGAGCTCCTCATTGAAGTACATGAAAATCTCCTTCAAGTAAGATAGAGTCAACATAACATCTAATAAAAATGTAAAAATAATCCATTGTGTCATCATTTTTTCATACGGAAATACATTTTTTAGGCTAAATTTGTAGAAATCATAAAATAAAATGCATAAATAAAAAAGTACTGAAGAGCTAATCAAGTTTAAGTGTATTTTATGGACGTAGGAGGGCAAAGCTCTGCAGCTGCCCCCTTGTAGGTCCGCCCCTGACCTTTGCTGGCTGTTCCTTGGTTCAGGCTGGATGGTGAGGATGAGTTTGTACATTTAGCCATAAAAGAAGCTGTTCTATATTTTATAGAATGATTTTTCAGTAGGGCTGCACAGTGGTTAGAGCTGTTGCCTTGCAGCAAGAAGGTCCTGGGTTTGCTTCCCGGCCTGCATGGAGTTTGCATGTTCTCCCTGTGCATGCGTGGGTTCTCTCCGGGTACTCCGGCTTCCTCCCACAGTCCAAAAACATGACTGTTAGGTTAATTGGTCTGTCCAAATTGTCCTTAGGTGTGTGTGCGTGTGTGTGTGTGTGTGATTGTTTGTCCTGTGTGTCTCTGTGTTGCCCTGCGATGGACTGGCACTCTGTCCAGGGTGTACCCCGCCTGATTGCCCATTGACCGCTGGAGATAGGCACCAGCCCCCCCGCGACCACACGTGGCCAAGCGGGTTCAGAAAATGGATGGATGGATTTTTCAGTATATCAACAGCTGTGGATTTGGCTTTCTTCACCCTGTTTTATTTATATATTTATTGTCCCATTTCCTCTAGTCTTAAAAGGCCTATTCACTGAGAAACCGTGTGATATTTGTTTTTTTCAAATATGATCCGTCACTCTGACGGGCCCTTTCCACCATCCCGTAGTCAGCATGGCCGGACTCATCTCGGCACGGTTTCAAGCCGTTTCCATCAGTAACCAGTCTGTGATTGCCGTGTTTTAGTAGCTGCTTGGACGTTGTTCCACAGGTACAGAGCAGGGTCAACAACATCAAAGACTACAGACACCGACTGGCTAGGGGGTGGAGTTGCTGGTCGCTCCAGAGGTTTCTGCCTCACTGCCTTTTCCAAATCTCTACTTATTTTCAGAGTTTGGTAAAAAAGCGCCAAAATAAGCAAAATGTTTCACACCGTGTCTACCATTGATGTGTTTTTGTGTGACATTCTGTCAGGCGTGCCGGTGAATTAAGCAGAGGAAAGGCGAGGATCCAGACCGGAGAGGAAACAGGCAGACTGGTAGGATTTCTTACACTTATTTATTACTGAGAGACGCTAGACAATGAAACAATGAACCGACACAAGACACAGAACAGAAGGGGTTTAAATACAGGAGGACCGGGAGCTAAGGTGATTGGGGAAACGAGAGGCAGGTGGGAGTAATTAACGAGACACAAGGCTGAACCAAACAGGGAGAGAGGACAGGGTGTGACACATGCTAATCACCTCACACTGCTTTTGTGTAACAGATCACCTTATGCTTTTCAGTGTTGGGCAAGTTACTTCAAAACTGTAATGCATTATTTATGACTTGTTACCCTCATTTTAAAGTAATTCATTACATTACAGTATAACTGATTTTAAAATGTAAGGCATTACACTACTTTTGCATAACTTTAAGTTACTTTCACCAATACAACTTCAATATGAATCTGGTCATGTGACGCTCAGTGAGCTCATGACATATATGTGGAAAGTGATGTGGTGTCTGAGCTAGGGCTGCTGTTAAACAGTCAGATATAATAACAGTGCTTTAAAATGATTTTTTATTAAATAAAAGCAACAACAATCTGTACTCTCAGCATGCTGCCATCTTATATTAACTGAGCAGGGAGTGAGGTGGTGGGGGCTCCAAGCCTATATTTGCCTTGGTCCCCAAATGCCTCGATACGGCCCTGGATGTGGGACTGACTTCTGGGGTGATCTGATTCTATCACATGTATAAATATTAAATGCTTATATATTATTGCTTTTCACAGGTAAAAATGTGTATTGGGGATAAATCTACATACTGTTTTCTTTTCAAGCACTTTGTTTTGTTTTCTTGATTTTATTTGAATAATTTTCTGCCCTTTCTCTCTCTAACCTCCCTGCATGCAGCATGTTTTCTCCATCTTCCAGAAAAATTGTTTCCTAGATTTCCTAACTAATCAGCCAAAGGGATCTACCAAACACACACAAAAAAAAAGAAAAACTAAATAAAAAAAAAAAGCTTAATATGCGCTGCGCTCCAGAGTTGAAATCACTGGGGCACAGATTATGAACTCAGCTGAAAGTACATGAAGTACCAGAGAATATGGGCTGATATAAATGATCACAAACGAATTACTTTGTTTTGGTGGAGCAATTTTGTGAATATAACAGCGGCCGCGCGCAGGACGCAGCTGGAGTATTTGAGCCATTACCGCTGCGTCCTCTCTGTTTATAGAATGCCCGCAAAGCTGAGTCGATAAATTACGTAATATATGTTTACGTGGATACTGGATCTTTTTTCAGGCTTCCCGCAATTTGAATATTTAGGAAACCCACATCTTGATTCTGGGTTTAAAAATGCATTGTAATTACCGCGTTACTGACAATTGTACCGAGTAAATATTACCATTTTCTTTCCCTGTAATGCCTTACATTACCACATTACAGCAAAAAGCAATGCATTACAGTAATTAATTACTTTTGTACCGCGTTACTCCCAACACTGATGCTTTTTGTCCAGTTGACATCCGGCTCTGACCAACCCATCCACTAGAACTGTTTCTTTGTAACTGATAAGCACAAGAACCGTGTAGAGCAGAGTCGAGTTGAAAATGAAAAAAAAAAAAAAAAACAGGAAATCAATCAGGTCAGAAAAAGCCAGTCTCTTCTACGTCACTGTCATGGCTCGAGGTAAGTGTCTAACCCAAGACATGCAGAATCAGCACACGTAGTCCAAAGCAGTAAAGTAAAATGTCTTTATTATAAAAACGGGAACTGAAACCACACAGGGAAGTCCTGTGGGATGAGCAATACGGCTCGAGTCTCTGAAGTGCTCAGGTTGATGAGATGATGAGGAAGCCAGGAAGGACGTTGGGCAGAGGGTGAGAAGTCCAGGAGAGGCGAGGTAGCAGAGGGAAGCCAAATAGGAGCAGCGGAGGAGGATGGGACGTGATGTGTGTTATCCAGGGAATTAAGACAGCGAGGGTGAGGAGATGAGGAGAGGATCCTGCGTGGAACAAAAACCAGGCGTGAGGGATAATCCAAATCGTAATCCAAAAACACAATCCGAGGTCATAAATCCAATAGTCAAACACGAGTCAAAGCACGAACAAACTAGATCAAGGTCAAAGGCTGGTGCTACCTAAACTGGTGCAATCATCCGGCAAAGTGGTGTGTCTCCATCCTCCTTTTGAACCCGCGTCCCTGATTGGGAAATCTCCTGCAGCTGCCGCTCCCCCTGCTCCTCACCTGTGGAGAATTAGCTTAGAGTCTGGTGAGAGGAGAAGGTGTGACTCACCTCTGCCCAGGAACATGACAGTGCCCCCCCCCCCCCCCCCCAACGGACGCCCCCCGGCGTCCTAGCACTGGATCTGGAGGCCTCGAAGTCCGAGATGAGAGAGGGGTCCTCGATGTTGGACCGGGGAATCCAGGAGCGTTCCTCCGGGCCGTACCCCTCCCAGTCCACCAAATATTGAAGACCCCGACCACGGGGGCGAGAGTCGAGGATGCGCCGCACCTTGTACACCAGCCCCCCTTTGTAAAGCTGAGCAGGAGGAGGCGGAGCCGGAACCGGGCACAGAGGACTGGAAACGACGGGTTTGATCAGGGAGACATGGAACACGGGATGGATCCGAAGAGACGACGGGAGTTCCAACCGCACGGTCGTCGGACTAGGGACCGCCGCGACCTTGAAGGGACCAAGGAACCTAGGAGAGAACTTCCTGGTGGTCGCCTTTAGCGGGACATCCTTGGACGACAACCAGACCATTTGACCGGGAGAGTAGGTGGGAGCAGGACGATGGTGTCGGTCAGCCAGTCGCTGATTCCTTTCCGCGGTCCGCTGAAGAGCCGACCTCGTGGTGATCCAGGTGCGGGGGGCCCGACGAAGGAACTGAGGAGTGGTGATGGTGGCATCTGTATGAAGGGGGAACAGAGAGGGCTGATATCCAAGGGAGGACTCAAAGGGAGACTGACCTGTGGCGGAGGAGACATGGCTATTATGGGCATACTCGACCCAAGCCAAATGCTCACTCCAGGTGGATGGGTTGGTGGCGCAGACGCAGCGAAGCATGGCACCCAACTCTTGGTTCATCCGCTCGCATTGTCCGTTGGTCTGCGGATGAAACCCCGAGGTCAGAGCCACCTGGGCTCCCAAGGCGGAGGCAAACTCCCTCCAGACACGAGACACGAACTGGGGGCCTCGGTCAGAGATGATCTCTGTTGGGATCCCATGCAGACGAAAGACATGTTTAATTAAAAGTTGGGCCGTGACGGCAGATGTAGGGAGAGCCTTTAACGGCACCAGATGACAGGCCTTGGAGAACCTGTCCACAACAGTTAAAATGACACTAAAACCATGCGAAGGTGGCAACCCACAAACAAAGTCCAAGGCAATATGGGACCAAGGACGGGACGGCACTGGTAGGGAACAGAGTAGGCCTGCTGGAGACTGATTGGTACCTTTTTGTTGGGCACAGACGTGGCAGGCCGACACATACTCCTTCACGTCTCTGTAGAGGGAGGGCCACCAGAAAGATCGCCTGATCAGAGCCACCGTACGTCCTATTCCAGGGTGGATTGAGAACCTCCCGGTGTGAGCCCAGTGAATAACCTTTCCTCGTAGTGCCTGGGGAACAAACAGTCTGTTGGAGGGTCCGTTACCTGGGCCAGGATCCACCTTAAGGGCCTCCAGAACCTGGTCTCTTATGGGCCATGTTACTCCAGCAACGATGCAGGAGGCAGGCAAGATGGTGCTAGGAGCCGTCTCATCTTCAGAGGAGTGCTGGCGAGACAGAGCGTCAGGCTTTGTGTTCTTTGATCCTGGTCTATAGGACAAAACAAAGTTAAAGCGGGAGAAGAACAAAGACCACCTATACTGTCGAGGGTTCAGTCTCTTTGCCTCCTTGAGATAGATCAGGTTTTTATGATCAGTCCAAATGATAAATGGTAGTTCAGCCCCCTCCAGCCAATGTCTCCACTCCTCCAAAGCCAGTTTTACTGCCAGTAACTCCCTGTCCCCCACATCATACCTGCTCTCGGTGGGTGTCAAGCGCCGTGAGAAGAAGGCACACGGATGAAGTTTGTGGTCTTCTGGGGATACCTGAGAGAGGACTGCGCCAACCCCGGTGTCAGAGGCGTCCACCTCCACAGTGAACTGCTGCTTGGGGTCTGGTCTGGAGAGGACTGGGGCCTCGGTGAACCTCCTCTTCAGAGTCCTAAATGCAGCTTCGGCTTCTGGAGACCAGGAAAAGGGCTTAACAACAGAGGTTAAAGCTGTCAGAGGGGCTGCGGTCTGGCTGTAATTGCGGATAAACCGTCTGTAAAAGTTTGCAAAGCCAAGAAACCGCTGCAGTTGTTTCCTGGTGGCAGGGGTAGGCCACTCAGTCACTGCTTGGACCTTGTCTGGGTCCGCCCTCAGCCGTCCACTTTCTAAAACAAAACCAAGAAACTTAACTACTGAAACATGAAATTCACATTTCTCTGCTTTTACAAATAGTCTGTTCTCCAACAGCCATTGGAGTACCATCCGAACATGTTTGTGGTGTTGATCGATGGACCTAGAAAAAATCAAAATATCATCAAGATATACAGATACAAAGTCATTAATGTAGTCCCCCAAAACTGAGTTCACGAGTCTCTGAAACACCGCTGGAGCATTAGTGAGGCCAAAGGGCATCACCAAATATTCAAAGTGCCCCAGGGGTGTCTTAAAAGCTGTCTTCCATTCGTCACCTTGGCGGACTCTGACCAGGTGATATGCATTGCGGAGATCCAACCGCGTAAAAACGGTGGCATCTTGCACAGGTTCAAAGGTAGACGAAAGTAGAGGAAGTGGGTACTTGTCCTTCACCGTTATTTGATTTAAACCCCTGTAATCAATACAAGGGCGAAGCGACCCGTCCTTCTTGGCCACGAAGAAAAACCCAGCTCCCAGAGGCGAGGTGGATGGCCTGATTATGCCATTGGCCAAGGCCTCGGTGATGTATTTCCTCATACTGTCCTGTTCAGGTTTGGACAGACTGTAGAGGCGGCTGGTTGGGAGCGGAGCTCCTGGCAACAGGTTGATTCCAATGTCAAATGGACGGTGAGGTGGCAACGTGGCTGCTTGATCTCTACTGAACACTTGCTGTAAGTCATGGTACTCACTTGGTACCTGGGTGAGATCGGGCGGCTCCACAAGAGTCCTTTTAGAGTCCTTGGATCCAGAGGAAGCAGTGGTCAGGCAGGTAAGATGACACTCCGGACTCCAGGTCTCCACACGGCTTGATCTCCAGTCCAAACACGGGTTGTGTACCCTAAGCCAGGAATGGCCTAGAACTACTTGGTTCTGCGGGGAAGGAAACACAAATAATGAGATCATCTCCGTGTGGTTACCTGAGACCTGGAGCTGGAGTGGTTGGGTCCGGTGGGTGATTGTGGCCAGGGGCCTCCCATCCAGGGAGGACACCGTTAAAGTTTCCGGCAGTGGATCAGTAGACAGTCCCCAATCCCGCACCAGTTGCGGGTCCACCAATGACTGTTCACATCCTGAGTCTACTAGAGCAGTTGTCTGGTGGCGACGACTGTTAACAGTCAAAGCACAGTCAATAAGAAAACGGGAGGTTTCTTTACCTGAATGACTGCCCACCAGAACTCCCGGAACTACTGGTGGGCATGCCCTTTTGACGCCGCAGGGCAGGTGTGCACCATGTGTCCTGGTTTCCCACAGTAAAGGCACAAACCTTTACTGTAACGATGTTGGCGCTCCTCCGGAGTAAGGTGGGTACGTCCCACCTGCATGGGCTCCTCGGGTGAGTCCAGAGGAGGAGACCTGTGGGATGGACGATGTGCTGCAGGTGGTGACAGATCCCTGAACGGTGTCTTCTGAAGCTCCCTATGTCTCTTGTCGATAGAGATGCATAATGAGATCAGTCCGTCCAGGGTTGATGGCTCGGGGCAAAGAGCCAGCTGATTCTTTACCCGATCGTTCAGAGCTTCGATGAATGCCGCTTTAAGGGCATCGTCTCCCCATGATGTCATTGCAGCCAAGGTCCTAAACTCCAGAGACATGTCAGCCACTGACCTTCTTCCCTGCGAGAGGTGCAACAGTCTTTTTCTGATGTCAGTGGTGGTCTCTGAACTGCAAAAAGTCAGTTTAAAATCCTCCAGAAAGTCTGGGTAAGAACCAGACAGGAAATTAGGATTTCTGCTCTTAGCCTCCGCCCACCGAAGCGCCTTGCCTCTAAGTAGTCCAACAATAAACGAGATCTTCATTGAGTCAGTAGGAAAAGACCTCGGGGAGTCTTCAAACGCTAGGCGGCACTGTAGCAGAAACCCAAAGCAATCCTCGAATTCACCGGAGAAGGTCGGACATTGCCGAGGAGGAGCCGAACGGAAGTGGGTGATTTCCGGAGAGCCGAGCGCCTCCGGTCCAGGTGAAACCACACCTCCCGAGGCAAGTGCGTGTGGTTCTGTTCCGAATGCCGGAGCGGCGGCTGTCGCTGGAGCGGGGACGGAACCCGAGGCTGTAGAGGAGAGCTGCTCCTGAAGCTGCTGCAGGACGGTCTCCAAACGTTGATAACGTTGGTTGGTGACAGGGGCGTAGCACCAAATTCTGGGCCCTAGGTACAAGTCTTCTAGGTGGGCCCCATGCTCAATTACTTAATATCTCTCTTACACATTTTTTGTCATGCTATAAGACAAGATAATAAATATGATTTTTTAACCTCTATATTGAGCAAATACAAATGCCAGCATAATAAAAGTGAAATGCCCAGACTTCACATATAATTATTTTTATTTGCCAACAATGTGTTCAAACAAAAATCCTGGAATTTATTTTCCAGTAAATGCCCACTGACTGGTCTTCATGTTAGCAAAATCACTTATGAGATCTTTAAAGTCCAAGTCCTTTGGCTAATTGGCTTTCAATAGAAAGAAGAGCTAGGCTGTTGAGTCTATCCTGGGACATTGTTGATCTCAAATAATTTTTCACCAGTTTCAGTTTGCTAAAAGCCCGTTCACCCCCAGCAACAGTGACAGGTAGTGTGCAAAAAATCCTCAGTCCAATACAAACTTCTCCAAAAATGCTCTGTAATTGCATCCTGTATGGCATTAAGCAGCTCAAGAGGAGACCGAATGTGTGGAAATGTGGCACCATATATTGTTCTCAGGTGTAGCATCTCATTCTCAAGTTCAGCTGTGAGATCCTTGTAATATTTTCTCATCAGTGCCTGGCATGATATCTTCATCTGCTCTTCAGTCATGTCTGTCATGGTTCATGATGTTAAGCTTTGCTGATATGTATTGATATATTAAATACATATGACATGAAATAAACCAGGTTCTCTCTGTGAATGTAATGTACTCTAAATTTTATAATCCCTGCATTATCAACCAAATTATGAGATTGTCCGTTTTCAAGATCAAATATAAAGAAATTTAAAATCGGCTTAAAATATCTAACCAAGTAAATAACAATCCTCCAACACCAGTGTCATCTTGCTATACGAAAAACAGTGGCAGCTTCTCATTCTGAGATTACCACGAATCTATCGATACCAAGTTTGTCCTGGTCCATGACTGGGAAGGAGCTGAAATATCCACACAGATTGAACCTGTTTTTACTGCGAGGTCCGCGAATTAATTGGCGGCGGCCGCCCGCGATAATAATTCTGATTAATTTATATATATATATATATATATGAATTAGTGTTTTCACTGATAACACTAATTAATTTATATTTGATCTTGATGGTGAAACTAAAGGTGTTTAACACGGAACACCTAACATGAATGCAGCTTCTGAGAGCTAGCTAACATCAGCTAAAACTGTGTTCTGCTGCTGCTCACCTTCCTTCTTGAAGAACCTAGTCAATACTTGCTTCTGTTCAATTAACTTTTTCTCCTTCTCCTTCTTTTCTTTTCTTTTCTGGAAGCCAGATTTCCCTTTCTTGGGAAAAGACATGACTGACTCTCCTTCCTCCAGCTCTGGCTGTCGGCATCTGCGATGTCTCATTAGCTGTACATGCGGCCGTACAGCCCCTGGCCGCAGGTGTGGACTAAACCACTTTGCACATTTTTAAGGGGTGATAGATGCCTCAGAGATTATTCAGTTATTATTTTTAAGGCAAAATTCTGTTTCTTAACCTCTTCATCCAGGTAAAGGGAAGTTTATTAAGACATTAAGTAAGTTGGGGGGAAAAAACAACAACAATAAAACATTTTTATTCAAAGCTGTCTGAGGGCCCCTCCCTGCAGTGGGCCCTGGGTAAACGGTACCCTTTCCCCCCCCAGTCCGACGCCCCTGGTTGGTGATATTCAGCTGCTCCATGAGGACGGGAAGTGTCTGCTCTTGTTGAGACATCCGGGTAGCCAGATCCGCGAGTGCTGATTCCGCTGGATTAGATGTGTGGCCGGATGATTCTGTCATGGCTCGAGGTAAGTGTCTAACCCAAGACATGCAGAATCAGCACACATAGTCCAAAGCAGTAAAGTAAAATGTCTTTATTATAAAAACGGGAACTGAAACCACACAGGGAAGTCCTGTGGGATGAGCAATACGGCTCGAGTCTCTGAAGTGCTCAGGTTGATGAGATGATGAGGAAGCCAGGAAGGACGTTGGGCAGAGGGTGAGAAGTCCAGGAGAGGCGAGGTAGCAGAGGGAAGCCAAATAGGAGCAGCGGAGGAGGATGGGACGTGATGTGTGTTATCCAGGGAATTAAGACAGCGAGGGTGAGGAGATGAGGAGAGGATCCTGCGTGGAACAAAAACCAGGCGTGAGGGATAATCCAAATCGTAATCCAAAAACACAATCCGAGGTCATAAATCCAATAGTCAAACACGAGTCAAAGCACGAACAAACTAGATCAAGGTCAAAGGCTGGTGCTACCTAAACTGGTGCAATCATCCGGCAAAGTGGTGTGTCTCCATCCTCCTTTTGAACCCGCGTCCCTGATTGGGAAATCTCCTGCAGCTGCCGCTCCCCCTGCTCCTCACCTGTGGAGAATTAGCTTAGAGTCTGGTGAGAGGAGAAGGTGTGACTCACCTCTGCCCAGGAACATGACAGTCACAGGGAAAATTTGCATTCATGACCTCACTGACCTTGGATTGTGACGACTTGCGGGAAAGCTGTATTGATTTTTGACCAGGAGAGGGCAGAGCATGTCTCAGCTAGTAACAGCTAACCATTAGCATTAGCAACTCCACAACATGGCAGAACACGTTTGGGCTTGTTTTATTTCAGAACATCTTTTAAAACATGGAAGAACATCAAACAAAAGTAGAGGAAAAGTTATGCTGCTCTTAGCCAATCAGAAAATGATGCATTTGAATATTTGACAAACTTCTAACCCCTGAAAATAGAACAAAAAAAAAAAACTACTCATAAGGCATCCATTCATACTATTCATTTATTTATTTTGAACATGTAAATCAACAAACAAATTAAAGTATCCAAAAAGAAACCCATACATACACATATATATGTAGAACATGTTCAATTGGAAGGGAAAGAAGCTCTGGTAGCTTATATAATCCCCCCCCCCCCCCCCCCCCCCCGCCATCACATTTCAAAGGAAGACAAAAACAAAAAAATCCTTTCCCAACACTGTGTTTCATAGACAGTTTCTTATAGCATTTTTATCCTCAGTCACACAAACATAATCTACTTTGTCTTCGTCGTCGTCTTCCTCCGCTTATCCGAGTCCGGGTCGTGGGGGCAGCATCCCAACTAGGGAGCTCCAGACCGTCCTCTCCCCGGCCACCTCCACCAGCTCCTCCGGCAGGATCCCAAGGCGTTCCCGGACCAGATTGGAGACGTAACCTCTCCAACGTGTCCTGGGTCGACCCGGGGGCCTCCTGCCGGCAGGACACGCCCGAAACACCTCCTCGGGGAGGCGTCCAGGAGGCATCCTGACCAGATGCCCAAACCACCTCAACTGGCTCCTTTCGATCCGGAGGAACAGCGGTTCTACTCCGAGTCCCTCCCGAATGTCCGAGCTCCTCACCCTATCTCTAGGGCTGAGCCCGGCCACCCTACGGAGGAAACTCATTTCGGCTGCTTGTATCTGCGATCTCGTTCTTTCGGTCGTTACCCAAAGCTCATGACCATAGGTGAGGATTGGGACGTAGATCGACCGGTAAATCGAGAGCCTGGCTTTCTGGATCAGCTCCCTCTTCACCATGACAGATCGGCTCAGCATCCGCATCACTGCAGACGCCGAACCAATCCGCCTGTCGATCTACATAATTTACACTTTTTATATATATCACCCCCCCCCCCCCCCCCCGTCCACAGTATTCACAGCTCCCAGTTCACAACACCCTTACAACTTTTTCTCCTCCTCCATGTAATTAAGTAGTATATTTTTTTTATACTTCTCTTTAAACGAATGCAATGATGGACTTTGCTTTAGATCCTCACTTAGCTTATTCCAAACTCTTACCCCCGTAACAGAAATACAAAATGACTTTAATGTTGTTCTAAAATACGTATACCTAAAGTTAAGTTTGTATCTGAAATTATCTACGTTACCTGGTAGCATTAATAATTTCTTTGGTTGTAATTTCCTATACCCTTTATACATAAACATAGCTGTATATAGTTTAATTAAATCTCTACATTTGAGTATTTTTGAACATATAAATAACGGATTAGTGTGTTCTCTAAATCTAACGTTGTGAATGACTCTCAAGGCTCTTTTCTGTATGAAAGACAAGGTTACAATTGATGTTTTATAAGTGTTACCCCATACCTCTACACAGTAAATAACATAGGAATAAATCAATGAATAATAAAGGACATGGAGTGATTTATAATCCAAGTACTGCCGAGCTTTATTCATAATGTAGATGCTTCTCGCAACCTTATTATATACATGTTTAATTTGTGGTTTCCAACTTAATTTATTATCAATTATTATTCCAAGGAACTCATGTTGTGTTACTTGCTCAATTTCACATCCATCTATTTGCAGCTTAACCTCAGTTTTATTAGCCGTATCAAACAACATACATTTTGTTTTTGCTATATTTAATGTAAGCTTATTTTCAATAAACCACTCTTTAACAGCGTGACCACCCCATAGCCCTTCAAGCCTAAAACTTAACCCACAACTTTCCCCTTCATCACTTATTCCCTGTCTTTGGTATATTTACTGCACCACATAGAGGCCTGGCATGGAAACTAAAATCTTTGTTATTTTGATGTGAATAAATTTAGAAAATATATTTTTAGACATAAAGGGATCGATCAATAAATAAAGTGTTTCTGGGTATAGGCGACATTAGTTTGCTGCTGAGCTTGTAGTCAGTAGAATTAAGCCATAAGGATTGAAATTCACATAAAAGTTGACTATAACAGAGGCCAGTTCATATAATGAATGTTTTTTTTTCCCCTTCCTATTACCTTCCTTAACTACTTGTGCTTGGTGCAGAAAATCAGATGGCAGTCATTATCAAACAACACACACTTGAAGGGAACACAATCGTGTAGGCAGCCAAAGTTTTATAAAATTACCCCTCTCTCCTGTTTCAGGCACATTTGTTTTTCTTTTCTATGCGGACTCCCCCGCAGATCTCTGGGACCTCTGCGCTGGCAGACGTCTAACCCGCTGTTTTGGGCCTCTCAAGCGGCACCTTCCGTTTTTTGGGTCCAGCCTGGATTTGATTTCTTTCAAAAACAAACAAAAGCACAATATAGCTACTCTCAACAGAGAACTAGCATTTTTCTCATGCGTTTTATTATTTTGAAGTCTTACAATCACCGTTTACTAGTGTTTCTTTAAACAGTTTTGGTCTGCTGTGAAATGTGTGTGTTATTACAGCAAATGGTGAAGTGTGTGTTTGTTTGACTGCACCCGAGTGCAGATTATAGATGCTAAAGCGAGTTGGATAAAAGGCAGAGAAAGGAACTCGACACTTTCTCATTACCTGCTGAGTTGGATGAATGCCACACACACACACACACGCACACACACACACACACACACACACACACACACACACACACACACACACACACGCACGCACGCACGCACGCACGCACGCACGCACACACACACACACACACACTCCCCTTTTCACTTACACCGGCCCCTGACCCATCACCATCCAGGACCTCCAGTTAAAACAGATGAGCTAACGCTGCTCCCTCCACTTCCCTCAGATTTGGGCCACGTGCACAAAACCCCGCAGAGGTTAGCGCAGATATTAATCTGGAACAGACCTACACCTCAGTTCCTACGTTCTCTGACCCACAAGAGAACACAACGCCATCCGGTTTTGAAACTTCCTCCTCCTCGGATGCTCTTCTAGGGTTCCCAGAGTTTGGCCAACTCTCCAGTCCTCCTCAAAAGTACATTCAGCTGTTCTTGGCTGTTATTTAGAGTTTGTGTTCTTCTTTAACGACCTCTGACCTTTGCTGCTACCCTTTGAGAATCTTGCAGAACAAAGACTTTGTCCCCGGTCCAACAAAAGTTTAAAATTACAACAATAAAATGCAAAATCAACATTAAAAGGTTCTAATATTTAAGATTATTATCAGAAAATTCAAAGTAAAAAATAGAAAAATGTACAGCTATAGGAAGTGAGATGTTTTGTTTAGATTTCTTGATTGTTTTTAATAATTTTTTTTTTAATGTTCATGCTTCCTGTATGGAGACCTAAATAAAATCCACAGATATGGGAATCTGTATGTTTACTCTCGAGTATCCCTTTAAGAGCTGCACATGTTCTTGTTTTACTTTCTGAAATCAGATTTCTCTAAAATGTGGAATCTCCTAAGTCCCTGAATTGTTTTTCTGTTGTGCTTCGTTTTTTGCTTCTGTGATTTCTGAAATAATGCATTTTAAGAGGTGAAGTTTTCATGTATTTCCTTTTTGAATTGTTTTTTGTTTTTTAGAAATGGCGTCTTTTCCTTTATTCGTTTATCCGTCAGCTACAATTTGACAAGTTCATAAAATATAACCAAAGAAAACCCTAGCTAAATCTAAAACATGGACATTCCATCTAAAATAAACACTGAATGTTGTAAATGCTGGTTTACAAAGACACAAAAGAAAAACTGCTAAGCCGGATAATTGTTGATCATTTTAAGTGTTTCTGTCTGAAGGTTGGATTACTGTCAACTTCCTGAACAGCCTCAGTTCAGAGAAATAATTTTCAAGACAAGGGACCAAATCCTCAAATAAAAAATATTTATATATGGTAAATGGCCTGTATTTGATATAGTGCCTTCTAGAGTCCTGGAACCCCCCAAGGCGCTTTACAACACAATCAGTCATTCACCCATTCATACACACATTCACACACTGGTGAGGATGAGCTTCGACGTAGCCACAGCTGCCCTGGGGCGCACTGACAGAGGCGAGGCTGCCGAGCACTGGCGCCACCGGTCCCTCCGACCACCACCAGCAGGCAACGTGGGTTAAGTGTCTTGCCCAAGGACACAACGACAGCGACAAACTGAGCGGGGCTCGAACCTGCAACCTTCCGATTACGGGGCGAGCACTTAACTCCTTTGCCACCGTCGCCCACTTTATCAAAAATAAATTGTTCTTTTTTATTTGATTAAAAAGCAAAAGTTAAATTTAATAATTTTTCACGCTCCTCCAAAATGCTCCAAGAATAGACGTATCAGTAAAGATTTGTTCATAATGTAGCACGATGAAATACCTGCTCCAATTTGATTGGACTAGAACAGTACAGCCTCCATACGCAGGAGGGTGCTGCCGCTATAAAAGGAGAGCTCCTCCCATGTAGGAAGTAGATTCAGGAAGCAGCTAGTCTCATAACCACTACGTCTGGGCATTTCCAGCCCGTGTCCTCAGGCTGCATTTCACCGCGCGATCCTTGACAGCTATTAGACAGCACTAAGGATACTGTTTCTCGGACTGTGTTGTGCACTCTGCAGCTTGGGCATTAGTTGACGGTGTTGGGCGTGATGTCATAGCTCGCCTCTGGGTAGATGAAGCATTGGGAAAGCGGTGTGTGCCTTCTGCGAGGGGGGGGGCATGTGGGCCGAACATTCTCATGCTAGCTCTTTGTGAAAGCAGGGATAGATTGAATCCCCGTTGCTGCCGGGCAGGAAGTTCCCTTCTGGCTCGGGCGCCAGCGCCACACTTGGCCGAGGTTAACCGTTTGGTCATTTTTACCTTTTCTCTTATTCTAGAGTGCTCCGTGGTCCGGCCGGCGGCGCCGCTGTTTCGTTCGTTTGATTTTGTTTCAGAAATAGTTGTTCCAAGGACGTTTTCCTGGTGCATGGGTGGAGCCCAGGAGGAGAACAACACTTTTTTTACTTTATTGTTTTTGTTTGTTTGTTTGTAATTCTTTGTTTTCTTTGTGCAGGCTGAGGCAAGAGTGTGGTCTCGGAGGTGGCGGTCCCATTTGCGAGTGTGTTAGTGCCTGGTCTTCTCATGCTGGTGTGAATGTGCACTTGTCTGGGGTGAAGTCAGTTTGTTTTTGTTGTTTTTGCTGTGTTGGGGTTTCTCTGCCTCCGTGAGTCCCCTGCCTCCCTGACTAGCCTCAGTCTGCTAAATTGATCCAACTGTTCTTTAACATTATTGCATCATTTACCCTGGGACTGAGTGGGAATTAATTTAATTTAAGAGTTTAATTGATTTCCCTAGTTTTATCAGTTATTTGATTTACTGGGCTAACAGTTTTTGTCTTCTAATTATTGTGTTTTATAACGTTGCACAGAGTGATTTTATTAACAGGCATTTTTTACTACTTGTTAACTAATAAATGGATTGTGATTTCTGAAATCACGTTTGCTGTCTCACTTAAGTGGAAACGTACCGTAAATCCTCTAACACAGGCCCGGGCCTGTATTTGACTCAAGCTCATCAAGTTGATGCGCCCCGCTCCACAGCGAAACGCATCAGGCGCAAATAAAAGACAGAAAACATTAAAGGAAATGAACCGAAATGAACGATCGTGTGTTAAATAATTTGGCAACACCTGATTGTTACTGTGGCCGTGCTCAGGAGGCAGATTACCGACCGCAAAAACAGCGGAGTGCTCCCTGCTTGGCGGCCGCATCAGTGATCGGTGCGTCGGAGGACAAGGTGATGCGTCCCGCTCCACAGCAGCGAAACACATCAGGCGCAAATAAAAGACAGAAAACATTAAAGGAAATGAACCGACATGAACAATCGCGTGTCAGTACCGACGCTACAGCGCGTTGCCCCCCGAGCGCAGGAGCTTGTCACCTGCTGACAGCAGGCTGCTGTCTTTTCCGAGGGCTGCATCTTGCCGGTCATTATCACGTGACAGTGACTAGTCGATGACAGGCATAAAAGTCACTATAGTGAAGTCGACTAGTTCATCCAACACCTATTGCTCCCCAGTGTTCTGCAGCGCACGTTCTCTTTGAACTTGATATCAAATTTTCGCCTCCTCTTCGTCTCCGCACGGTTAAAGTTACCCTCGCGGTCTATCACTGGCAAATCAAAAGTGAGACGATGACACAACTGCCCCCGTACTTGCTTGTTACCACATTCTACCCGGCCACAATAAGAGACCGGCCATTATTCACCTCCACCGACTCCGGCACCGGCCAAAATTGGAGACCCGGCCTTTAATTGAATACCGGCCTGTATTAGAGGATTTACGGTATCTACGTGCTTTACTAGTTAACTATTTCCTTGGGTGACATTCCCAAGGTGGCGTTGTCGGTGATGATTGACTACTCTGATTACGGTAGTGATGGCTACAGGTCTTCTGGAGTATGTCAGAATTTAAGGGTTTCCTCACTAACTGTACTTGAGTGGGTACAATTGCCATATTTAGCATCAGCAGATTATAAGACCGCTCGTGTATCGCCACAATTAAATAGTATAATCTTTTGTAACCTGCTGAAGAGATAACATTCTGCTATTCTTCCAATTAGGATCTGCACGAATCCTTCTGAGGGCTACAAACGGCCCCTGGGCCGTGCTTTGGCCAGCTTAAAAAGGACTTACTATGCTTTCGCCACTTTGTGCTGCCATGTCGGTCTCTACTGCCTATATAAAGACTCCAGATGTGAACAAGAACCATCACTCCATTTCCTGTCACTAGTTTCAGGAATCATGTGCCTAAAATGAGAGGTTTCAAAAAGTCCCTATTGAATGTTTTTCCCACTATAGTGGTTCTGGGAATTTCATGAGAGGTGGAAAATTGACCCGGCGACACGATGGCTCTGTCCCCCTAGCTGCTGCCTCTGTACAAGTTTAGGCCTCTCAGGGCATTGCTAGGATGTAAGCATCACGACTGCTTCGGCAGTGAGTGACAGTGAGCCAAAAACCATCCATGGACATCAATAATGTTAAAAGGTTTATTCCGTTGCGTACTTTCCATTCCTTCTATTCTGCTTCACCAGCAATCTTTAAAGAGAAACTGAACCCCAAAATAAATAAAACATGTTTGCTTATAAACTGTTTAGTGTAATCTTTCTGTTTCTGTGGATTTATTGACATGTTTGTGTAAAGTTGACTAAATATAGAATCTAGGTCTAAAAACGTCTCAGTGCTGCCCCCTGTGGCAGAACAGCGGCTACTGTATTTTAAATCTGTGATTGACCGGGGCTGGTACAATTTCACGTCATCGGTACAGTCTCCTCCCACTCCCCCTCCCTCCCAGGATGGAAATTCCCCACACTTGGCCATGCCACTCCGTGCCTCCTGGCAACGCCCACTTTCATAGCATTTCTCAAATCTTGACTAGGTGTGGAGTTACATTTTCTGATGGTGTGCAGTCCCTCTTTAAGACTCACCGTCTCGGGTCGTTCAGAGTACATACACCTGTTGAGGTACTCTGTTGGTTCCTGAAAAAGGCCCAGATAATGGTCATTTTGACCGGCCTGCTGCAGTGAAGACACGCTCATGTTGCTAAGTTCTGGTGACATTGTCCTGAAGATCCAAAAGGGGAAACATGACCAATAGTGATGTCACAATCAGACAACTTACCTAAGAAACTTTCATATTAGGGGTTAGGCATTTGGCCGAACCTTCGTCAGTGGATGTGTCTTTGGGTAAGACGCTTTCCGTCAACGCTGGAGGAGCAGCAGCTTTACTCCAAGCCATCATAGCAGCCAATCAGGGGGATGGCAGGGCTTAACCAGCACCAGCCCAATTGCACTAAAGTGACAGAGCCTTCAAACAGCTCATTCTGGAAGGTACTGAGACTGTCGAGAATAAAACCACTGAAATAAATGTCATGAATATATTTTGTAAAGACCATAGAACTATTATAACTTTGAAAAAAGTTATAAAATGTCCCCTTCAAGTCTTTTAAGACTGATGAGGTAACAACCAGTCATTTGCAAGCATAATTATCACCATCACCTGCAAAGTGGAGCATTTATGGTGCATTCAAGGGTCAAATCCTGCAGGAATTGTGCAATGCTGTAAAACATAAAGAAAAATAGTAGAACAACTCTTATCAAGATCAGATTACTTCATTTTAATCCTACTCCTCTGACTAAAAATTGAATTCTAAAACTTTATGCTGCCTTCAGTATTGTCATGCCGGGTGTTTGAGACAGAAATGTTAAGAATCTTCTGCTGGATGTGACTCCTGGATGCACCACGCCACGTCCCTGGTCTCCTTCCTCTTTTTGGGTGTTTCCTAAAACGTGATCTCAGTGACGTTTTTTCTATTCACTGCTTTGTTTTTATTTATTTTTTTCTGTTTCTGAGGCTGTTGTTCCTCACAGAGGAGAGGTACACCCCCTCAAAGTTTGGGGTGAAAAGCTGTTCTCATTTCATCTGTGTAACATCTGTTGAGTCAAATTTCATCAAGATTACTCAGAGTCTACACTCGGGCATTACCGGTGTGTGTGTGTGTGTGTGTGTGTGTGTGTGTGTGTGTGTAGTTTAAATCCACAATAAGGAAAATTACTTTCAAATCAGTCTGTGACTCATTCTTGTAGCACTTGACTTCAGTCATACAGTACAGCATGTCTCTGTTCAGAGCCCTGTTCAGAGTGGTGTGTGTGTGTGTGTGTGTGTGTGTGTGTGTGTGTGTGTGTGTGTGTGTGTGTGTGTGTGTGTGCGAGGCCTCTTTGAATAGAGTAAACCAACCATCTGCTCAGACTCTGTAGATGTTCAAAGACGATGACGTCAGAGACACTGTCCAGAACTCGTCTCCGTTGTAGTTCGTCTGTGAGACGACTCGAGACACGTGTTTGCTCCTGAGTGCGAGGGACAGAAAACGAGTCGTGTCTCCAGAAAGCTGGTGTTTAATAAAAGTCCTCCATCTTCCTCTCCATCCTCAGCCGTTTCCAGTCCGACCACATTCATCTCTTCATCCCGTGTCGTGTGTTTTGCTTGGCACACATGAAAGTGTCTGGAAGGGAAGCGCTCACGTTACCAGATCGCCACATGTGTTTATATTCAAACCTTTTTTAACCCCATTTTTTGCAGAGAAAGCACCTGAAAAACAAAAGAGGTGGGGGTACCACTGGAAAGTGTCATTCAACCCTTCTTTCCTCCTCCTCACACTTACACCTCTGAAGCTCCAGCCGCTTAGCAGAGTCACATCAGCGTAATTGGGGGGGCTGTATGGTTCTGCTTGACCCGTGAGGCCAACAGAGGTGGAAAGAATGTGCTGTCCAGCCGGTGAACACGTTAACTTGTAGGGGGGGAAAACTTCCTACAAGCAGTTTTTCCACCGTCCTAAACCCCCACCCCATCTCAACTTTACACATGTTAGGTTGGAGGAAGGGACAGAAGAGGAGGAGTAGAGCAGGATGGGGCGCATTAAGGCATGGTGAACTAGATGAAAAGAGGAAATAAAGATATTTTAACTCTGGCTTGTTAACAAAAGAGACAGTCGTGTTAAATTATGCTGATTTAATAAAAAGATGAGAGGTTTGGCAGATGCAGCTCAGGGGTGGTAGGTCTCCGCACACATGCTGGTGACAGCTTTTGGCCAAAATGTAAGTAGTTGATTAATATTTTTTAAAGAAAAATCCCAGTATAGGTGTGGTTCACTGAAAAGCCATTTTTAAATGATTATATTTCATTATAATCGGTCACTCTTGAGTGTTTCGCAGGCTGAACATGAAAATAGTCTCCTACACCTATCTCCTGCATTAGCTCCTGATAGAAGATAGACTGTGAAACTCTGGGATTAGAAAATCCTGACAGATCTACATCACACTGTCACTTATCATTCACTCACTCACCTTGAGTCACGATGGGGAAGGCTGTTGTTGGTTTAGCATCAACAGCAGAGAACCTCCTAGCTATTGTAAGCTAACCGTTAGCATTAGCAACGGCACCACACTGCAGAAGCTCCTCTAGGCTTGTGCTATTTGTAGAGATAAAACATTAACACTGCAGGTCAGTGGCGGAGCTGTGTTGCTGTTATCCAATTTGAGGTTGAGATGTCCAAATATCAGGAAATTAGACTCCAAAACCTGCCGTCTGAACCTCAGCCGAGATGTAGGTCACTGCTAGTTCCTGCAAAAGTATCGATTAAACAAGTGGATGGAAACCCTCAGAAGTACACTTGGTTTATTGTGTTTTTATCATGTTTTATCCTGATTTTCTTCATCATTATTTTATTGTGTTTTTGCACATTTTTAATTGTGTTTTATCAAATTTCTCCAAGTTTTTCTACCAATTTTGTTTTAGCCTTGTTTGTGGTGCAAGTACATTTAATTGTACTTCAGGAATAATGCCACTAAAGGACAGTTCTATTGTAAATCAGAGAGAACTTTGTAGCTAAAGAAAGGTTTATTTGTATGCTTGTGTGATCAATGATTGATGATCAATTTTGGAAGAACTTCATATTTCTATGTAATTATGAGCTTTGTTATCGCAGCTGCAGTCATTAAAGACAAGAGCCCCCTTCAGACAGGCCATGAAAAAGGGAAATGTTCCGGACTCTGTCCGTAAGACCTTTGTGTCTGAATACAAACATCCGGATAACCTTTTCCGTAATTAAATCGGACGACGCCCCTAGTAACAGGTCCGGACTTGTCACGGACAGGGTGGCTGCTTCAGACTGGTGAGGTCAAGTTCCGGACAGGGAGGAGGGGGAGGAGGAGGGGGCCGGGCGACACCGTGCGCACCTAGATAGCTCGCTCCTGTAGCATGCAGCGAACCATGGCAGTTCGCCGCCTACGGTACCGTCTCCTAGACGCGCTTCACACCGCTTCCGTGATTCCTTTTAACCATTGAGCTTCATCATCCAGGTCTCTTATGCGTCTTTGTGTGCGCAGAATTATGCTTAACATAACCCCCAAATTCGACTACCTCCGCTCCGCTCCGACACGAACGCCGGAGCAAAATCGGTCCCGTTGTAGTCAATCAGAGCAATTCCACTACTGCGGCCGTGCTCCGGCATTGCGGCACCGTGCGCCGCCTCTGTTCCGGCGTCCGGCAAAAATAGAATCGATCCTATTTTCGCCGGACGTCAGAGCACCTCCGCAGTAAATGGACAGAAATCACAACTGCCCAACAGGAAAAGGAGCAAGCACAACTTCCGTTTTTCACAATAAATCGATAAACAAAAGGCGTTTTTTGTTTCATATGCACAGGTTTAACAACTTTTAACAACTATCAATGGCGGCTGAACTTTAAATGCACAAAAGTAAGCCATAAATACAGTTTCTACTATCAAAGTAGTCACACTTTGTTGATCCAAACACTGCTGATCTCTCAACACAAATGATGGGCAGATTAAACAGTTCATTTCGATGTTTCTCCCACACAACGGGTGTTTGGATCTGACTTCCGCGTTTATTGCTCGGACTGTATTGCAAGATCTCGAAAATCCCGCGCATGCTTGTTTGCCCACCTCAGGTCTCCGCACCGGAGCGGAGCCGTTGTAGATCGGGTACCAGTAAAAATTGAGTTCAGAAGCTAGCGGCTGCGGAAGTCGGGGGCGGACCGGAGCGGAGGTAGTGGAATTTGGGGGTAAGTCCGATCAGTGGGAGGAATTCTATCTCTTCGTCAGCCATGTTTGATTGAATAGCTTTGTTTGGGTAAATGACGCATGTACGCCCGCCGCACTATGCTTATGCAATATCCAGGTACAGCCTTCCCACCCACTCCCTCAGACATCTGGAACTTTTCCCTGCTGTGTGAAGGCAGCCGAAAGGACAAGTTCAGGTACAAAAGTGGTGTGTCTGAAAACACAGTTCTGGTTAAAAACTGGACTGAATTGTCCGCACATATTCCAGAATGTCAATCTGAAAATGACTCAAGTTTCCTTTACACATTTGCAGTGTTCTCTAGTATAAACTGTGTCGATATGTGGTAGAAAGGCTCTGGCGCCTCTGTTTCAGGAAGTAGAAGTTAGCCAGAGATAAAGAGTGGAGAAGACGGCAAGATTTAGCATCTTATTTCCTGATATTTGGACTTCTCGCCTCTGATTGGCTAACAGTAATGCTACTCTACCACTGCCACCATTAGCTTTGCAACGTTGTTTTATCTCCACAAACAACACCAGCCTGAAGGAGTTCTGCCATGCTGTGAAATTGCTAATGCTAACAGTTAGCTTCTACTAGCCGAGACGAGCTCTACTCTCTCCTGGACGATAAACCCACAATGGCCTTCACTGTCAAGAGTCAAAGTGAGTCCATGAATGTAATGGCATAACTGGCTTTTTCTAACCTAAGCATTTCCTGACTAATGCAGGAAAAAGGGTTAGAAAAGTCACGCTTCAAAAACACGTCAAAAACGGATTCTCAGTGAACTTGGTCTTTAGGTGTTCACAATTTAGATTCACAAACAGTGAGGTCCGGTGTTGGATTCATCAGCAGCCTCACCAGGGGCGGATTTAGGACTGAAGAAGATCCGGGGCTTAACACGTGTGCGCGCGCGCACACACACACACGTGACACGCACTAGTCAACATCATATATATTTGTCTTGTACCACATAATTTTTAATCTGAAGCTACATATTAATCATATTCAGGGCAGAGTATTGTTCCTGTTAGTGTTTAGTGTGAGATGATAGTAAATATTCCCTTTGTTTCTACAACAACTTTACCTGATAGTAAGCTAACTTTAGGCAAACCAGCAGCACAACAAATATTTTCAAATAAGACTCACAAACCTGAGTCAACACCAGTCTCATCAAAGCTGGGGTTCTGTTGCGGTACTTTTGGTCTAAAAAACGTCCTTATGTCCATCTTCACTCATGCGTTTCAGGCAGAGACTGTAGAAGAAGCCAGCTGCTGAAGGGCTTCTTCTTCAGTGGTGTAGGCTCAGGCAGGCTGTATACAAACTACTGCCAGCTGCTCCCTCTCTGTTGGACTTTGGTACTGCATATTACTTCCACGTTTTAGATCCGGGGCTTTTCATAAAACATTCGGGACTTCAGCCCAAGTAGCCGGGCCTAACGCCGCCCCTGAGCCTCGCGGATGGTTATTCACCCTTCAGCCTTTGGTGGCGTCTTTGCTGGTTTACCAGAAGATTTCAAGTCTAACCAATGTTAAGAGATTCTTCCATCGTCTGACTGGCTGAGTTGTTCCAGTTGAATCTGAGTCATCTGATAAACATCAAATATTGTCTCTTTATTAGGTTCTCCAAAATTCAACATTATGACTCTCTGCTTTGAAACTAAACCTCCAAAGGCCCCGGTTGAATTGACTTTATTAGAACAGTGGTCTTAAAAACATTTCTGCAAAATAAAAGAAGGAACACCACCCATCATCTTTTTGCTGGGAAACAATGAAGTTATAGCCAATATGGCCCAATTTTAGAAAGAATGATACACACAACCTCATAGATCTTTTAAAGTCTGTTAGCATTCAGAGTGTTGAGGCTGGCTCTCAGCCTCCACCACAGCTTGTTGTTGTTCATTATCTGTAAAACGGACTGAGTTATAGACATTTTCTGTTGTAGCTGTGATTGTATTTTTGTTATGTGTGCTTTTATTTCATTTTATTATAGTTTTAATTATGTTTTAGCATAAACCAACAGTGTTGCTGCTTATGATGTCACTGTAAGGCTGTTTTTTTACATTGACAGTAAACATACTTTACTTACTGTGATCAACAGCAACAAGGTAAAGCGGCTCCAAGACACCCGGATGTGTGTCATTGACACTTACACACACACATGTGAAGTTGTCAGGCCCCGTCTGCAGGTCTGTCAGGAGCAGTATATAGGGAACGGACCCTCACACCTGTTCAAGCTGCAGCCGATCACCAACTTCTCCCAGAAAATATACTCTCTCCAGTTCCTGTGCCAGCTTTCTTTTTGGGTGGAGTAATCTCCCAGGAAGGGCTGCATCCAGCATGCCAGCCATGGCTCTTTGGAAACACAATGTTCAGCAGAGGAAGATGCCCAGAGGAGGGCCAGGCAGGGGTCAAAGGGGGACGAGTCTGCTGAGGATGCAGCTCCTTCTGCCTGGGATGACTCAACTGCTAAGCATCCCTTTCCAGGCAAAACATCCACGTCAGTACTCTCCCACAAGGCTTCTGGAACAACTTTCCAGAATTTATAACTCTCTCAGTCCTTCTGGATGCCACTACGTGTGTAAAGCAGCTGTAACGCTTTAGCAAAACATTGTAAGTTCTTGTGTATGAGCATTAATCTGGGCTGGCATGATGTGTGCTAATGATTTAGGAAATGTTGATCGCAGAGGGGTGAGTTTACTAATGACTTTAACAGACTACAAATTCTGTAAACAACCCCATCCTAACTGTACCCCCCCTAATTAAAATCCATCTCTTCCTGTTTTTTGTCCCGCATGTTTCTTTTTCAAAGTCTAAAAATCGAGCCATAACCAAACAGCCAAAGGATTATTCTTTTTTGCCAAACAAACATGTAAAAGCATGTGTAGCTAATGCTTGGATTGGGGTGGGGTGGGGTGGGGGTGTGTGTGTGTGTGTGTGGGGGGGTTAAACCACCAAAAAGTTCACGAGCGCAGCTCACCGCTCCCCACGAGGAGGGGTCAAATGCAGAGATGAATTTCACCAGAGAGATGATGATGACTAAGACCTTTATGTTTATGTTTATTTATTTGGCAGACACTTTTATCCAAAGCAACTTACAATTTATAACCTATAGGGCATGTTGTGATCTGTGGGGGAAACTGGAGTACCCGGAGGAAACCCACGCATGAATGGGGAGAACACGCAACTCCACGCAGAAAGCCACAGCCAAGTTTCGAACCTGCGACCTTCGTGCTGCGAGGCAACAACGCTAACCACTGCGCCACCATGCAGCCCAACTTTAATATCTACTTTAAATGCCTTGTAGCAGGTTTTCCGCAACACAAAGGTATATTTCTATGATTTGTCATCCAAACAAAAGTGCAGATTTACAGCACGACAAAGGACTCTTTCAAAATCCAAAGTGAAGCTTTGTGAATGTCAGCATTTGCTTTTGGACGTAAATAATCTGGGTTTTCGATTTCGCAACATCACAGCCTACGACAAAATGCTCTGATGTCACATGTGCGACCTGTTTACATTCAAACTATCAGAGCCGCGTTGGCATTATCAATTGTCCAAGAGTTTGTTTTGACAAACTCAGTGACGCCACTCAGCTATTCCTGGCACGATGAGTGTAGGTGGATGGACCCAAGATGCAGAAATCCCCAGAATGACTCAAGGCAGGAGAGGTTTAAGAAAATAATTCCTTTATTAAAGGAGGAGGTGCCGAAATCCGAAGCACAAAAAGACTAACTCTCAACAACTAACTGAAAACTCAAAAAACAAAAGCTCACACATGAGCACAGACTTGGGAAACTCGAGAACGAACAATGCAGACAGATACGACAATGAACCGACAAGCACTGAGGGACAAGACAGGCTTTTAAGGCCCTGTCCACACGTAGCCGGGGATCTGCCAAAACGTAGATATTTTTCTGCGTTTGGGCCTGTCATCCACACGAAAACAGAGTTTTTTCACACGAAAACGGATCTTTTTAAAAACTCCGGCCAAAGTGAAGATCTGCGTTTTCTCCGTTTTGGGTGTCTGCGTGTGGACGGACAAAACCGGAGTTTTAAGGTCCGCAACGTCACTTTCCGCGACAAAAAAATGCTGACATCACGTGTGCGACCTGTGTTTATACTAGCCGACAGCATGGAAGCCTTCAGAGCTGCGCTCTGTCACTACCCGATCCATCAATTGCCCAAGCGCTTTCTGCTTGTTTGTTTTTGCAAGCGGAATTACTGCTCCTTGCGGAAGACCACAGACGAAGGACGAGGTTAAGAACGGGGGAAGTACTGCCGCCTACAGGTCTGGCATGTCCTTAACAACGTATTTATCCAGGTACGTGTGGACAGAGTTTGTTTTTAAAACGCAGTGGTGTGGATGCGAGTTTTTGGAGGGGCGGATATTCGTTTTTAAAAAACCCCGGCTACGTGTGGACTAGGCCTAACACAGAGGGAAGCAATCAGGGTAACAGGTGACAGGTGTGAGGAGTGAGATCTGGAGGGAGGACAGGTGAAATCAATTACCTAAATGGGAAGAGAAAAACCAAGCAGAGGGGAAGATAACCATAACCTACAAAACACTAAATAACTAAACCTAGAAACTAAGGGCAGAAATAAACAACTAATAACTAAAGGGGGTGAGGAGGACTCATGCAAACGAATGGGAATTACAAGGGAGTGACTAGGAGGAAAACATGAAGGAAGCCTAGAGGGAGCTGGGGAACACAAGAAGACACATGAGGAGAACCGGAGGAAGAGCAGAAGGGGGCTGGGGACCGAGGGGACACAGAGCATGACAATTTCACGTAGTGCTGGCTATCAAGTTGAAATTTGAAGAATCGATTTGATTATGATTCTCCAGATTCAGAATCGATTATCGCCATTCGATCCAATCCGATTCGATTCAAGATCAATTTGGGTCCGTGTTTTTAACGCACATCTTTGCAGATCGCTCTGCTTTTGTCAAGCTCATCTTTCTGTTTGCACATCCTGAACCCAAAAGGCTGCCAGGCCGCATGTTTGAGCGTTATGGACGTTTGAGAAGCGGGTGCTAGGCTAGCATTAAGAATAGCGTCTGATGCCATGCTAGTTGAATATCTTCACATAGCGCACTTATGTGAATTCAGTGATGTGACAGTGGGTGGGTTAAAGTTTGCTGGAGAACACGGAGTTAACACTTTAACACCTAAGCCTTAAAATCCCCATCTGCACGTTATTTCCTATTTTAGCTAGAAAATGGTGTAGAAAAATCAGTCTTTGAACATACGAACTGAACTTCATGAATTTTTTTTTAGAGTCTGATGAGAATCAGAAAACGTTTTCTACGGTCCAGGAATGTTTTTCAGCAACGATGCCAAAGTCGGTTTGGGGACGGATTTGGGGAACTACTGCCACCTACAGGTTTGGCGTGTCTATGAATTTGCTTAACAAGCTTACGCGGTTAGGTGTGGTTGGATTTCCTTTATAAAAACGAGGCTGTTGACCATAGTATGGAAGGGGGAGGATGTTAGGCTTTATAAAAACCCTGCCTGTACATGGCCTTAGACGAGACATGAAACCCTAGAGTTTAAAGGGATATTTTGCAACTTTTTCATATTGTTAAAGCGTTTTCTTGAGCCAGTAAGTGTAGAAATGACCCTTTACTGGATTAATGAAAGGCCACCCAGCCCCATAGCCCCCTGTGGCCAGAATATCCCACTTGCAACTTCAGACTGGTGGTCTGCTATGTTGGGACTTAGCTGAGAAAATAGAGCTGACAGAGCTGGCGCTGCAGTCTGCTTCCAGCACATTTTCTGCATACTTTAGATCATGAACACAACTGATTTGTTTAACTTAGTGATGAATCACTCCTGTAGACACTAATGAAGGCTTGGGGGACATTTCAGCTGTTAGGGGTTAAAAAGACAAACGCACATTTAGGAGATTTTGCTTTTGGTTGTACTAAACAGACACTAGGGGGTGCTAAAAACAAGCCAAATCTTCCCCTTTAATGTTGAAAGATGCACTTTCTGTTTGTGACTTTGGGTTTACCTTTTAAAGTGGCACATTTTACATTTTATAAGATGAAACAATTTAAACGTGTTACTCTAATCCACACCTTTGCCATAAATTGATTGTTGCTTGTGGATTTCATGGGAACATTTCCTACTGCGACATTCTTTCTCTTTGCTTTCCTGTTCTTTTCCCCACCTCTCCCTGGTGAGAACACAGTGATACATCTAAACAAAACAACCTTTGTTTTTTGGAGAACATCTGATCTGACTGGAATTAGTGGCTTTAGCAGACAGAGGAGATATGAATCTAATATAAACTTAAAGATTTTACCAGACAGAATTAGATTAAAAATGTCTTACGCTAACGTTTACAACTCTGGACATTTATTTTCTTTATAATGGTGATTGACGAGAGGGGTAAAAGCAGAACATTAACAATGTTTTAAAGCAAATCTGTCAGGAAGAGGTACATATTTTGACTGGCCACTACTAAAGATTTTTGAATGACGTTACTCTGAACTATCTACTTTGGCATTCCACATTACACTAGACAAATTCCTGCATTTGTGCGTGGGAGGCTAAGGTTGATATTATTTCATCTGCCTTGAGGATCCTCTAATGAGAGAAGCATTTAGCTACATTTTCCATTTGTCCCAGAACAAATCCTTCTTTTTAGCTGCTACAGCTGTTAAAACATTTAAATACAACAGATTTTGACACCTTGGTCATGTTTTCATTCGTCTTAGCGATACAATAATAGTGATCATGTTTGGGGTCAGACGCAAATGAAGGTGTTGGTGAAAATGATAAGAAATAATAAATGTTGATTTCCATTCGCTGATTCTGACAATGTTTGAGTGCATTTGGAAGAAAAACAAAATCACAGTGATCGCTGAAGACAGGTGATTTGACTCCTGTCATTTAAATAATGACAAAGTTTGTACTAAAAAAGAAAAGGTGCTCAGTGGGTTTTGTAAAAGGAAAAACATATTCTACATAGCAAAACGTTCATAGTTTGGCCAACAAGAATTAACCAAACAAGGTGTTCTTAGAGTAATTATTTACTGTAGCAAACACGCGTGTTCTACATTACACTGATGAGCTGATTTTCTGAACACAGTTTCACCAAAAAGAATGCTCTTAACTCTTTCAAAGGAACAAATTGCTAATCATAACCCAATCATAACCAGGCGCAGGAATGACGCAGGGAAGATGAAGCCATAAAATAAGCAAAACCACCCCCTAGTGGCTGGCTGCAGAATAGATTTTAAGTCCCTCCTCCTATCACGAAAAGAAATTAGACAAGTAATGGTAAAAGTATACCTTACTCATTTTGCTGAGTTGATTCCTGTTGATCTTTGTGTTAATTGTTCAAATATTCATGTTTCAGGTGGATTTCTTAGATTTTTGATGCGTGAAAAGTAATATTCCGTGTGACTTTCAGCCTCACAACCCTGAGTAAGCGGACTCTAGTTACCAAAATACAACATGGTAGCTCCTATCAATTAGAAATTATGGCTTTGTTTTTCAACAACAGAGATAGATGCTTCATCCGTCGCTGCACACATTCTTTGGGTACACCTTTGATGATAGAGCTTAAGCTGTGGTTGGAGATAAAGATGGGGAGGTTAGATAATTGTACTTGGAGCTGGGTTTGTGACATCACCGTTTTATGCAAAATTAGATGTCACATTGAATATAATGTCTTTAAAATAAGATTAACAAAGGAATAGTTCCAAAACAACACAATATTTGCATGCATAGTAACCCCTGCAACAGAAATGTGTCACAATGACCATTTTAATGCTTTATTGTGTCTATTTTATATGTTGTTCCTGGTTTAATTTTTATCTGCCTCACTAGAAAGTGAATAAACATTCATTTATTGCTATACCTATTTTAGGGCAGTAGATAACTAAATTGTTGCAAGCAAGCAGTATTTTTGTGTTGGAGTGAGACCTTACCAATGGATGCCCATTAGGGTCAAAAAGCCCTGGGGAGTGCAAATTTTAGCTAAATGACAAGCACATCAGACTCCCTTTCCTCACTGGCAACAAGTGAAGAGGTAAATGTGTAAAACAACAACATTTAAGACTGACGAAAGTTTTGTAACCATTTGTTACATATCTGTAAATGCATTTTGTCCTCATGGGCTCCCGTAGGAGGAAATATGGCATCTACTATGGCATCACCCAGAGACTTAGACCCGCTCCCATGTATTTTAGACCTGATTTTTATGGTTATCTGTTACAAAGCTGCAAATATTTTTTACCAACTGGGAATTATTTCATTCTTTTTCAACAACATTTTGATTGATATTTCCAGAAATTAATGGTAAAAACAACACATTGTCTCTTTAAAGCTGCAACTGCAAACTTTCAGAATAAGCTAGCCTTTAAACACAAACACGGTTACAGAACAGTCGCACGTCCCATCGGCTATTATCTCTGGACCACATGAACCGGAAACCTGTGTTGCCATAGTAAACGAGAGAGAGCTAAACACCAGTCGCCGTATAGGTCCAAACATCTTTTTTGTCCGTGACTTCAAATGGTATTTTTCTTTTTGGGACTCTGGTAGTTTGTCCTAAAGTTAAAGGGGTAACAGCTGACTGTTTCTCCTTCTCTGATGTTATTAAACGGAAAACCTCTCACACCAGAGGTGTTCTGTTGCAAAAGCCGCAAGTGCGTAATGACTGGAGGACCCAGGATAGCGCGGCAGTTTGGTGAGACAGAAAACTGGATGGTCCAATAGTTGCTTTCAGTCTGAGCCCTGTTATTGGCAGTGTTGGGGAGAATACTTTGTAACTGTATTTAGTTACAGAATACTTAATACTTGCTTTAAAATGCATTCTTTAATGTTTTCTGTTACTTTGTTTAATCTTGGTACTGTATTCAGAATACTTAGAATACTTTCCCATCAAAACAGCATTTAGGTCTATTAAATGTCACAATATGTGTTAGCTACTCCCGCAGGAAAGCAGGGCATATTAATGCTAAATGTCACGTACCGACTGGGAAAAATAATGAAACGATGAAATTATTTTTGTTACTTTATTTATCAAACAATCAATAGAAAATATATTTCTGTTTCTGTGAGAAAGTGCTTGAACATTGCACAGCATTACTGTCTGCAAGAAAATGTAATCTAGATAAAACGTTTCTTAATAACTGGGACTGGCCAATCACAGCACATTTATTTAGAAAAAACAACGATGTATTATATTTATTTTTTAATGTGTTTTGTAGTTTTTCCATGATGGAATAGCGGACTGCCTCGTTGACAGACATCCAAAGCAGTCCAATCACGGTGCTCTATATGTTTGATGGGCCAATCTTAGCACTCTGTAAGCCAAATGGGCGGGATGTACCTGCAAGGTAGCAAACCAAGATGGCCACTGCTCTGTAGTGGTTCAGTCACAGCATTGTTTTGGTTTGGTGGGCCAATCACAGCACTCTGTTGGTGGACGGGATGTTACTGATATACAGGCCTTGTTCGAGTTGAGCAGCGCCTCGCCTGGAAAACAGACGAGAGCAGACAAACCAGCAGGGGGAGTGGCTGAAAGCTGGCGTTTAAGTCGGACAGATTTCCCTACATGCGTAGCTCACGGTTGACGATGGATGAAGATATCGTGTTAGAGTTCATACTTGTTTAATTATTTGTTTTAATTCTGGTGCCTGTTAGCAACCGAAACACATCCTGACGTGCTTGTGGATATCATATATTTTATATGGAGACATGACTGTAATAATAAGTAAAGGTTATCAGCTGTAGCTTCAGTGTGCTCATAGTAAACGTGACAAAAGAACACAAAACACATTTCTCTTTATGGCCTATATAGTTGTCATCATCAACGTAACATGATTTACAGAATACATGTGACCAGCTAACATTTCATGTTCTACCACCGGTTGTTTGGATCAAAATGCGAACCAATCAGATCTTAGATCAGGTGAGAGCCAGGCGTTTCCCGTCATCCCCTAGGTTTTGCAGCTGAGGGAGAGCAACTGCAGCGCCTTGCTCCAAAATCTGTGGCCGCCTTGATCTCACGAGGTTATCGTTGCCTACGCATGCATGACGTCAGAGCAAGTCGGCGTCAAGTCGGACACAAATCTAACAGGCAAGCACTGCTCGCCGATCACCGCTGGTCTAATCTGCGCAGAACTGGCTCATCTCGAACACAGCCATAGATAGCGGTGGATCGTTTGAAATGGCTTTGGCATCATCTTGGGACTATTTAAAAAAATTTTTTTTTTACCTTGTCCTGTCCTGCTGTGAAGCAAACATAATTGATGTCTGAATGCTGGTAACAAGCCTTACAGGTTTACTCTCAGGTGGAGCATCAAAGCTTCTGTTTTTAATGTCACTTTTAATGTCAATGTTTTAATTGGAAGTGGGCACCGACACCCGGGAGGAAGCTGAGAAATCCCCCTGCCAAGTGCCGTTGAATGTGCTCACTCCCAAGGCCCTGTGTGTGTGTTTGCGTGGAATGTCATCAGTGGAAGTGTATAAAGTGCAAATAAAATTGGGGGGCAGGTTGCCACAGGAATGCGGAAATGGGGTCCATACATGCACTCCCTGACTTGTCCACCCCCCAAGGTCCTATGTGCATGTTTGTGTGATGATGTGAGGGAGCAGGAGGAGAGATATATGCGGGGATGGGGAGGAATGGCTGGTTGGGCTTAGCCCTCCAGGGAGCCAGCTCCCCTACTGGCCCCAATAGGCACCTCTGTTGTCAAATTGCCACCCAGGGCATGGAGACCCCAGCCCATCCTGCCAGGGCCCAAAGCAGCAGCATTACAGAGCCTCACGGAGTTCGAGGGCACCAACCCAGCCCCATCCCAGCAGAATATCTTGGGACTATTTTTGACTTAGGGTTTTCTTTGAGTCAAGAGGAGATGGATGGAGGTACTTAAGTTTATTTCGAAAAGGACGTATTTGCATCTTTCTTGACGGAGTACGGCGGGTCGCATCGTTGACTTGACATCCGTAGCGGTGAGTACGTCTGGTTGTTTGGTATACAGTAGCATGCGGAGAAAGACCATAGATCCCACCCCACGCTTAGAGCAGAGACTAGAAAGAGAGCTGAGAGTCGTCCATGGACCGTAGACACTGCCCGACATTTTCTTTATTTATTTATTGAATTTCTTTGTTCATCTTTTGGGTGAAAAGTGGAAAACACACAAGCATTCCAATGATGTTACAAAAGTAACTGTATTCTAAATACCACGTTTAAAAATAGTAACTGTACCGGAACACAGTTACTCACAATTAGTATTCTAAATACGTAACAGCGGTACTAGTATGCCGGTACTCCACAACACTGGTTATTGGCTGAGGTAATTAATGTGAGAGAACCACTTTTTCAGTTTCTTTTAATCTCCACAATATATTTATATCTATACTATGTTAGAACATTGTTAAGAGGCATGAAAAAATATTTTGAAGCTAGTATTTTTGCAGATTTCCTATTGTAGCTTTCAACTGGGGTTGACCAAAACATCCCTTTAAGCTAGTTTTTGTGTCACATGATATGCAAACTTAAATCTCTTGTTATATAACATGCAAAAGATTATAAACTCCCACATTTTAAAAGAATAAACACTCATAAATATTTGTTATTGGGTGGCACAGCTGGTGGTGCAGGGCTGGTGCCTTGAAGCGAAAATGTTGCTTGTTAGAATCCCAACAGCCTTATTGCATAGAGTTAGCATTATCTCCCCAGCCTGGCATACTCAAGCTACTGCAGTTCCCTCCCACAGACAGGTTTATTGGCGACTCTAACAGAACCTTTTAGCATTAATGCCATATTAGCTGATAGGGCCTATGGTTAAAATCTGATGTTAGCCTAAATCAGGACAAGTGGGGGAGTAGAGGGAGGTGGAGTGTACAAATAGGATAGATTATCCAGAGTTACCTCTGTAGTTATGCTGCTATAGGCTTAGACTGCTGGAGGACACACTGACCACTTTCCACACTCTACTACTTTCTTCTACTATCTGCTCTTTAACTGTATTACTTTCTGCAATTTCATCTGTTAACTTTATTTTCTCTCTAAGTGTTTTTCTCCCCAGAAGAAGCTACAATGATGTTCTGCTGAGCTGTGGTGGCCTCATGGAGGGGGCCATCATCTAGCACACTGCTGCTAACCACTTAAACTTTCTCCTTCTCCTGATAATAACTTTTTGCTTTCCTTGACGTTGGACGTGTTACTGCTAGTTTACCCGTTTAATTACAGATCCACTAGGATAAATACAATAAAGTTGATCTCACCAAATAGAATATTTACTAAGACATCACAATATAACTATAGACACATTATTGTGTGTGTGTGTGTGTGTGTGTGTGTGTGTGTGTGTGTGTGTGTGTGTGTGTGTGTGTGTGTGTGTGTGTGTGTGTGTGCGCGTGCGTGTCTGTTCTGTCTTCTCCATCCCCAGTGAGTCGTGGAGGATGGCTGCTTATACTGAGCCAGGATTCTCTGGAGGTTTCTTCCTGTTAAAAAGGAGTTTTCCTCTCCACTGTCGCTGCATGCTTGCTTAGTATGAGGATTGCTGTATAGTCACTGACACTAGTCAGTGACTTGATGCAATTTGCTGGGTTCCTTATATAGGAAACATTGTTTCTGATTGGCTTAATGAACTGTGAATTGGAATGTTTATCATGTGAAGTGCCTTGAGACGACTCTTGTCGTGATTTGGCGCCATATAAATAAACTTGAATTGAATTGAAAATTAGCTCAAGCAGTTTTCATTCAAACTGAGGAGCCACTATAGTTGGTGAGCTCGTCACAGCAGGGTGAACCCCAAAGTTTGAAACGTAGGCTGAGGTGATCTGTACGCAACAGAAAAGTAGCTCAAGATGATCTGTGCTGAAAAAAAACAAAGACACACACTATGCAACTATGGAGGACATGGAATGTTGAACATTCAGCAGCACATTTTTTTCCTACTGTTTTTTTCTCAGACTTCAAAAAAGGCCCCAAAGAAAGCGGCAAGGCAAAATACTCTGGAGAAGTGCAGTAAAGTACGAGTGACTCCACCTCCTAGCCAATCAGTGACTGACAACCTGATGATGATGCAAAGGTGGATCTAAAAAAGAACATCAATCACGTACCTGTTAGTAGTGGAAACACCTTCCAACCAAGTCGAGCCGCATTGAGTGGGTGCCGGTGAAAAAGAGCAATACACTGTTCCAGGGGCGGCGTTAGGCCCGGCTACTTGGGCTGAAGCCCCGGATCTTTCATGAAAAGCCCCGGATCTAAATCGCGGAAGTAACATGCAGTACCAAAGTCCAACAGAGAGGGCGCAGCTGGCAGTAGTTTGTATACAGCCTGCCTGAGCCTCCACCACTGAAGAAGAAGCCCTTCAGCAGCCGGCTTCTTCTACACTCTCTGCCTGCAACGCATGAGTGAAGATGGACATAAGGACGTTTTTTAGACAAAAAGTACGGCGACAGAACCCCAGCTTTGATGAGACTGGTGTTGACTCAGGTTTGTGAGTCTTATTTGAAAATATTTGTTGTGCTGCTGGTTTGCCTAAAGTTAGCTTACTATCAGGTAAAGTTGTTGGAGAAAGAAAGGGAATATTTACTATCATCTCACACTAAACACTAACAGGAACAATACTCTGCCCTGAAAATGCTTAATATGTAGCTTCAGAATAAAAATTATGTGGTACAAGACATATATATATGATGTTGACTAGTGTGTGTCACGTGTGTGCACGCGTGAGTGTGCGTGTGTGTGCGCGTGTGTTAAGCCCCGGATCTTCTTCAGTCCTAAATCCGCCCCTGCACTGTTCCTAGGTGTGCCTGAGTGTGACTGGCTGTTTATGATGGACTGGCGACCCGCCCAGGGTGTCTCCTGCCTCAACACCAGCTCTCTGTGACTTTACTGAGAAAAATCGGTGACTTGCTGTGAAAATGTAACCAAAGCTGAAGCTCAGTAAAGGAGAACTTCACAACATGCCTCCAACAACCCAGAAAATACAACTGTTAACCACAAAAGTTCATATCACATTATGCAAGATGATGTAAAATGAGTGAATTCAGATTTTGAATGTTGACAGTTTGTTGCCAGACAAGATAAGGAAGGATGCAGCTCTGGACTCCATCCAAACACCCATCTTGCCTCAGACAAAGTTGTAGAGAGAAACAAACTTTTGCCACATTTTAATGACATCTACTCCCTCAAATCTTTTTTTTTAGGACTTGTGAAGAGACGTTCGCATGGTTTCTCAAGGTTTGGTTAGACCCACCTAAAAACAACTACCACTGGCAGGCTAAGGGCTTCCATCAATCATCTTTAATTTGATATCACCTGACACCTAAATTGTGCGTCGGCCATCTAAAGCTGCATCTGAAAACAAAACAGGCAGCATTCCGGCCACATTCATGCTGTGTGGCTGCAGCTTCAGGACGGCGTTAGGAAAAAAGATCATTATTTAGAGTCTCGGCTGATTCCAGGTGCTAAAAGTAGTTCAGATATGAAGCCTCACGCAATTTCAGAGGTTCACCATCATTTAAGAAAATGTCAAAGAGCGAGATTGTTGTTTTGTTGTCTTGAATTTAAAATATCCCACCCTCTATGATCTTTTAAAGTTCAATGAAACATTTCTTATCAGAAACTGGCAAATATTTGTCATGAATAGACTGAGAATACAATGACAAAAATGTCTGTTTGCTTTATTTGTGATGCATTCTCCGGCCTTTATGCGGAGGAATAAAACACAAATCTTTAGCTGCTTTGCGTAAATCTGCCTCAGGTGATTCCTGTAACTCTCAGTGAGACTTTTGCACCCGTCGACGGGTACGTTCACTTACTTTTCATAAAGAAACTGTGTCGGATTTGAAGGCTGCCTTCTCCAGACTGCAGATTCAAATTCCTTCCACCAACATTCAACTGGAGTTAAATCAGACAGCAGAGAAGACCACCATTATCTAGGAACACACCAGACAGGTCACAAGTCAAGACTGCTTCAGGTTAGTTCAGGTTTTAGATATTTTCCTGGTGTTTCTTATCTGTGTTTGTTCCCTTATCCTGTTTGAGGACCTATGACTTGTGACTGAATCTTATTTCATACTTCTATACTGTTCTGTTTTGCCCTGGTGCCCAAAATGCCTTGAAACGGCCCTGGCTGTGACTGAGGTTTGAAGGTGATCTGAATTGTATCAGATGTATAATTATTACATGTGTATAACTTATTGCTTTATACAGGTAAAAACGTGTAGTGGCGAAAAATCTACCGACATTTGACTTTCAAACACTTTGTTTTGTTTTCGTGTTTTTATTTAACTTTTTTCCTGTCCTGTCTGTCTCTCATCTTCCTGCATCTCCTCTAAATTTCTCCTCCTCCTTCCTCCTCTATCTGCTTTCTCTTCAGCACATCCTGAGCTCCTTCAAAGGAATCTCCGACCATCTTTATGCAGATGACATCCAACTGTACATCTCCTTTAAGCCCCATGAGATGTCTAAGCTGCAGCTGTTACACACCTGCTTAGACTCTATCAAAACCTGGATGGCTGGGAGCTTTCTTCAGCTGAATGAAGATAAGACTGAGATCCTCATCTGTTCCCCAGACAAGCTGGTTCCCAAAGTCAGAGTCTATCTTGGTCAGCTTGCTTCTCACACCAAACCTTCCGTCAGGAATCTTGGCGTGACCTTTGACCCAGCTCTCACCCTGGATTCTCATGTCAGTTCTCTTGTTCGCTCTTCCTTCTTCCATCTCAGGAACATTGCTAAGCTGAGTCCCATTCTGCCCCGCTCTGAACTTGAGACAGTTCTCCACACCTTCATCTCCTCACGCTTAGACTACTGTAACTCTCTTTTCACGTGTCTGAGCAGAACCTCCCTGAACGTCTACAGGTGGTTCAGAACGCCTGTGCTCGGCTTCTGACCAAGTCCTCCAAACACACCCACATCACCCCGCTTCTCCTCCAGCTTCACTGGCTGCCAGTCAACTTCAGGGTTCATTTCAAGATCCTGGTTCTGGTCTATAGGGCCTTACATGGACAAGCACCATCTTACATTGGTGATCTTCTTAGTCCCTACACCCCCAGCAGGTCCCTGATGTCCAGTGATCAAAGCCTACTGGTTGTGCAGCACCAGGCTAAAGGTCAAAGGTGACAGATCATTTGCTGCTGTGGCCCCCAGACTCTGGACCTCTCTCCCTCTGAGCCTGAGATCAGTGGACTCAGTGAACTCCTTCAAAAAGCAGCTGAAGACTCACTTGTTCAAGCTGGCTTTTGTATGACCTTCTTCACCTCTCTCTCTTTATTCTGCTCTCCCCACCTTCCTCAGGATCCACTGATTTCCCTCTTTCCTGTTCACTCTCTCTCTTTCTTAACATTTTCTCTTTTAAATCCCAATTGCCTATTTTTGCTCATTTTAAATATATTTTTAAACATTTTCTAAATGCTTTTTTATAATTTTACTTTTTTTTTGTTTTTGTGAAGCGCCTCGTGATTTTTATCTTCAGAGGCGCTATAGAAATGATACTTTCTTCTTCTTCTAAATTCTGCAGAAAAACTGCTGCCTGGATTCTTACTTTTTCACCTCATCAGTTACTTTTGAACTACGCAGACCAAAGGGATCTCCTGACCGCAAAGCGGAGTGCGCGTTTCGATGCTGCGTCAGTTAGGTGAAATCACGCAGCACATGATGAGTGGAGCACATTAGGAACCATTAAAAGACAGAGTAACAGAAGATACAAACAGATATGATCGATCTTGTGTTAATAATAATGTTTTGTTGCGCCACCTTGAGAATGTACCGTGCGCCGGACGCAGCGGGCACACCAACGATCTGCGCTCTGCATTCTCTCCACTCAACAGAATCCCCTGAGAGTCCATAAATATTGTAATATAGAAACTGGATCTTTCACTGAAAGATATCTAGCCCCCCATAATTCGATCCCTGCTCCTGGATGAAAAACCGGACATTTTGATCAATGTAGGAACCCCCCCCCCCGGACGCCCCGGACAGAGAGTGAAAAGTGGACATGTCCAGGGAAAAGAGGACGTATGATCACCCTATCTTAATGTGACAATGGTCCATATGAAGTGTGTAGTTTTGGCTAACAGCACTAGGAATGTACCACTGACTCTGCTTTTTAACGCTGAGGTTTTATCTTCACTAATAACACAAGCCCCACAGTGTTCTGTTCAGTTATTGTGGAGTTGCTAACGCTAACGGTTAGCTTCTACTAGTCGAGACATTGTGCCTTTTTCGTTGCGCGTTCATGAATGCTAACTCATTCACTGCCATTGATGACTAAAGTCGTCATTTTAAATCCAACCGTTCACTGCCAATGACGACTAAAGTCATCACTTGAATTTTTTTACTGTGTGGGCATCGGAACGAGAACCTGCACCGTGAGAACAAACATCTCAGCTCTAAAGCCGATCTTCATCCGCATACGTCACACGTCACGTGATCAGGAAGCAGAACATCCATGTGTTAGGAGATCGTTTTGGGCCGCTGCTGTAAAAAAAGTGAGGCGCGAACCGGAAAAGCTTCTGCCGATCACAATTTGTCAACGGATTATGAAAGAACAGATGAAGCTCGAAACGCGCGGATTCTTCCTGATGTAAGAGGTGAGTCTCCGCTTTGTTTTGGTTGTTTTGGCATCGACATCATCCTAGCACGCAACGTTCTGTGACTCCTAAAAAACAGCAAAAGCTGTGAGTAACGCTGGCAACGAATGGCTTTACCGATCAGGAAATGGCTGGCAGTGAATGAGTTAAGTGACAGTGGGACGTAGATCTGTCAGGTTTTCTGAACCAAGCATTTTCCCATCTCTTTTCTATCAGAAGCTAATGCAGGAAACAGATGTAGAAGACCATTTTCACGTTCAGCCTACATAAAACATCTGAGTGAAAAATGGTTTCTCAGTGAACCTGCTCTTTAACGAGATGGTCAATAATTGTTTTCCTGACCCATGCGACAACTCTCTCCTTAGCGGTCCTTGGTACACACCCTGGTACCAAACAGCACTGTGGCTACTTTTCACATTTTAAATCAGTCGACTGATTGATAACAAAACTGTCTGCTTGACCCTTACCAATCTGGGTTAAAAAAGGGCCACTCTACTGAAACTGCTCTGTTAGCAGTGACTGAATTCTTAAAAGAAGCTAGAGCGACTGCCAAATCCTCAGTGCTTATCCTGCTCGACTTGTCGGCTGGATTTGACACTGTCAGCCATGGCTTCCTTTTGTCCACACTCTCTAGCATGGGCATCACAGAGAAAGCACATGCCTGGTTTGAATCGTACCTCACAGGACGATCATTCAGTGTATCTTGGCTTGGACAATCCTCTACCGTGCACCATCTTGCCACAGGAGTCCCCCAGGGCTCTGTACCAGGACCTCTTCTCTTTGCCATATACACCACCTCACTGGGTGAGATCATTCAATCACATGGCTTCTACTACCACTGCTATGCAGACGACACCCAACTCTATCTGTAATTTCCACCGGACGACCACACTGTCTCTGCACGAATATCAAACTGTCTCTCTGACAAATCAAAATGGATGAAATCCCACCATCTCCAACTCAACCTCTCTAAAACTGAACTACTTGTCATCCCAGCAAAATCATCCATACAGCACAATATCTCAATCCAAAATGACTTCCTATCTCTGGCTCCTTCAAAGGCAGTTCGAAATCTGGGTGTTGTGATTGATGAACACCTGACCTTTAAAGATCATGTTGCCTCTGTTGCTCGTTCATGCCGCTTTGCGCTGTATAACACACAAAAGATCAGACCATACCTAACACAACGTGCAACCCAGCTCCTGGTGCAATATACTGTCATCTCCCACCTCGATTACAGCAATGCCCTTCTAACTGGTCTTCCAGCCTGGACTGTGAGACCTCTTCAAATGGTCCAGAACACAGCGGCGCGTCTGGTCGTCAATCAGCCTTAAAGAGCACACGTCACCCCTCTGTTCATTGAGCTCCACTGGCTACCGCTAGCAGCATGCATCAAATTCAAATTGCTAACACTAGCACACAAAGTCCGAGATGGTATGGCTCCCATCTACCTGAATCCTCTTGCAAAGGCTTACGTCTCGGCCTGGCCGCTCCGGTCATCACAGGATCGTCGGCTAGCAGTGCCTACACCACGCTCAGGACAATCCAGACTCTTCTCATGCATCGTTCCACAAATGTGGAATGACCTTCCAAGCACTACCAGAACAGGGGCTTCCTTTTCAATTTTCAAGAAACTCCTGAAGACCCTGCTCTTCAGAGAGCATCTTCTTAACTAGCACCCTCCCTGCACCCATCCCCCCTCTCTACTGTCCACTCCTTGTTCCCTCCTCTCCATGACTGATGTCAAGTTGTTGTTGTTATTGTTGTTGTTAGCCTCAAGGACAATATGCCGATTATCACTTGTAAGTCGCTTTGGACAAAAGTGTCTGCTAAATACATAAACATAAACATAAACAACACTGAAGTCTCCTGTGATGCAGATTGAAGGAAAACACATTAGTTTAAAATGTCTTTGTGGTCAAAAGATCATCTTTTCATGCATCATCATTTTTATCCAAGCCAGTTTCATTCATTACCATTTTATAAATCAGTTGAGCCACAGTCCTAAAGCAGTGTCTGTTGTTGTTTTCAGTAAATGTATAAATATTTATATTTTATATCTATCTTGCTTTCCTTGTTCCTGTTCGAGCCCCGCTCAGTCTGTCGCTGTTGTTGTATCCTTGGGCAAGAACTTGACTATTGGCGGTTGTCAGAGGGACCGCTGGTGCCGGTGTGCAGCAAATTAGCCTCTGTCAGTGCTCCCCAGGGCAGCTGTGGCTACAATGTAGCTCATCACCACCAGGGTGTGAATGTGTGTGGGAATGGAGAAATGACTGATTGTGAAACAGGTCAAGTTACCATTTACAAATGAAGCTTTCTTGCCTACTTTTGACAGTTTCAAGTAATTTCAGCGACCATTTTAGGGTACAGATATCATCCATGTGTTTTGTCAGCCTGAAGTCCAGGGGTGGACTGGCCTATCTGGCATTCTGGCACTGTCCCGGTGGGCCGCTTAGCCAAGTGGGCTGCTTGCCCAGCTTGGGCCGACACTACTCCACAGTTGATGATCTGCAGAACATTAGCTACATGGTAACCTGAAGCTAACAGAGTATTTCCAGGCGTTTTTAGCAAGAAAAATGCAGTATAGCGATGACGTAGTAGGTGTTTTTCCGCGTTAGCATGTAGCTAATGTCCCGCTGATCTCGGCCCGTGGAGAATGAGCTGATCTGCAAGGCCAGGGCTCCCGGTCGCAGCGGTCTGGCCCTGCTTGTAATTTAACAATCCCAGTCCACATTAGATCTCACATTCGGCCTAGAGACGAGTCCGCGGGCGGCAACACCCCCCACCCCCACCGCTCTCCCGGAGGGAGGGCCGACAATTCGTAAAAACGCCAGGGCCGAATTTTGGTCCCAGGCCACCCCTGCTGAAGTCACTTTGATTTGCATGCATCTGTTACTACTTTCTCAATGTACTTGTGAAGTTTGTTGACCTTATCTTTCACTAACCTTTATCTGACTCAATGGAAAAGCCAAATCTGCCACTAGTCATTATTTGTCTGTGTCAAAACCCCTTTTGTCCTACATGAATGTGGGAATTTCTTTTCTTGCTGCTTTTGACTTTATTGAGAAGAACTCTTGAGAAAATGATGAGAAACTCCGTAAAATGCAGCTGTTTACATTTTCCCCCTGAAACAAATAGAAGACATGTCTGTTTCCTATCCCACAGCCCAGATTCACCCTCCCTTTTCCAGCAAACACCCACTCAGTCTCAGCGGACTCCCATGAGACAACATGAGCCTCTGTTAGACATTGCTGTGACTGACTGATCTTCTGATTTGTTTGTTTAAGTCTGTCCATCCAAGTTCATGACATCTCTTCCCTTTCTGTTTTCTCCTCAAGCCACACAGCTCTTCGCTCTGATTGGACTAAAACTCTGCTGACAGCTGGATACTGGATCGGGATCTCACTAAATGACAATTCAGCCATCCAAAACAGGAATGGAAACAAAACCGACCTCCAGGATTGCTTCCAATGTGACAAGAAGGAGAACAAAAGAGAGTGGGGGTAATAAAAAATAGAAGGGAAATAGGTAGGGAATATTAAAGAAAGAGGCCATAAAAAGAGAAAAATGGAAAGGAGGGAAGGGGAGAGTTGAGAGATGCAGTCAAAGGGATTGAGAGAGATGAAGGAGGGACGGAAAAGTTAAAATGTGGGAGCTGTGAGAACGTGAGCAGGCGGAGCAGTGAGTGATGCAAATGGGTGGGATGGAATTCGCTCAAAAGCAGGAGCCAAGGCAAACGTGCAGCTGTCAAGGACTTTTGTTCTGCTGAAAAACATCCTTTCACTCTTTGCACAGCTTGTTTCAACACACAAGGAAATATTTGGAAAAAAATAAATCAAAAAAGAAAAAAATACCTTTGAATGGCGAAATTAAAACGAGGCTGAGAAGAAACCTAGGGAGAAGCATGTTTAGTTACATATGGGTGGTGGGAGGGGGAAGCGGAGGAAAGCATAAGAAAACTCAGCATGTTAGAAGTGAAACATGACAAAAGCAGAGAGAAAAGAGAATTATTAGTTTTTTCTCAGTGCACCACGTATCCCTCTGCCTCCCTGTGGACCCACAGCCTGCGCACATGTCAGCGCACCAGTGCGCATATGTTTCTACTATTACATGATAGGCTGTGAGGAAATATAGGAAACCCGTATCTGTGTGTGCATTGGGAGGGGTCAGAGGGAAGAGGAGGAGGAGAAACATCGACGAAGCTGCCTTTCCAACAATGAGCTCCACCTCTGTGTACCTTCAGTTTTCCAGCCGTGACTCAGGACTCTGCCCTGGAGCTCCTTTCCCTGTCCTCACGGCTCCATCTCTCCCTGAACAATGTGACAAAACCGCAGAAGCAGCTGGACCAATCAGCATCTTTCTTCTGCCTTTATTTCCCCCCTGAACATTTAAGTCTCCCACTTGAGAGGAACCAAGGGGAACTTTGTAAAACAGTGCTGTGCTGTCATCAAATTTATCATTACTCATCCAATTATGATATCTGCAGCATTAGGAACATATTAGGAATAAGTTCATGTGTCTTATTCATTCACTTACTCATTTGCTTTTCCACGGTAGGTTTACAGGGAGACAGGAGACACCAAGGACAGGGGACCAGTCCACTACAGGGACAAACAACTCACACCTAGTGACAATTTAGTCACCAGGTAACGTGATCTGCATGTTTTTGGTCTGAGGGAAGAAGCTGCAGTAACTGGAGAAAACTCATGCATGAGTGGGGAGAACATGCTAGCTCCATGCAGAAAGGCTGTCGGCTGGTTTTGAACCTGCAACCTTCTCTCTGAGGCCATATACTGTACACACAGAGCTGGGTTTTTGTGAAACTAAATTTCCCTTCCTTCCCATGTAGGAAAAAAGACCTTTGGTCTACACCATCTCGTTTTCAGCTAAAATAATTCTGGTGCATTGTGAAGCACATTCCAGAGACATGCCGAGCCTGTAGGAGGCAGCAGTTCCCCAAATCGTGGGTGTTCCTTGGATGTGGAGTAACTAGGTCCATAAGGCCGTCCATCACCGGTGGTCTTTGTAGAGCAGTAATCAAGTTTGTAAAAACACAAGCATCAGCACAGGTTGCGTGTGTGATGTCAGAGCATTTTTGTTGCGGGTTACGTAACGAAATGCAAAACCATTGTTATTTATTCCACAAGCAAATGCTGACAACAGAGAAGTCACAAATATCCACTTTGGTTGCAGTTTTTGAATGAATCTCTCTTGTTGTCATATTTCTTCATTTTTGTTTGGATGACAGGCCAAACCAGGGGCGGCGTTAGGCCCGGCTACTTGGGCTGAAGCCCCGGATGTTTCATGGAAAGCCCCGGATCTAAATCTCGGAAGTAACATGCAGTACCAAAGTCCAACAGAGAGGGAGCAGCTGGCAGTAGTTTGTATACAGCCTGCCTGAGCCTCCACCACTGAAGAAGAAGCCCTTCAGCAGCCGGCTTCTTCCGCAGTCTCTGCCTGAAACGCACGAGTGAAGATGGACATAAGGACGTTTTTTAGACCAAAAGTACCGCGACAGAACCCCAGCTTTGATGAGACTGGTGTTGACTCAGGTTTGTGAGTCTAATTTGAAAATATTTGTTGTGCTGCTGGTTTGCCTAAAGTTAGCTTACTATCAGGTAAAGTTGTTGGAGATAGAAAGGGAATATTTACTATCATCTCACACTAAACACTAACAGGAACAATACTCTGCCCTGAAAATGCTTAATATGTAGCTTCAGATTAAAATTATGTGGTACAAGACTATTATGATGTTGACTAGTGCGTGTCACGTGTGTGTGTGCGCGCGTGCGTGCACGTGTGTGTGCGCGCGCGTGTGTGTGCGTGTGTTAAGCCCCGGATGTTCTTCAGTCCTTAATCCACCCCTGGGCCAAACTGTAGACAAATATCTTCTTTTTGTGCGATTCACAGCTACGTGTGCACAAGGCCTCAGAGGCAGTCGCACTACCAACTGCATCATGATGCAGCTCCATTCTTTTCAATTAAACTTTAAAGGGACTTTACAGAGTTTTGAACTTTTATGCTCACGATTGCCCCCTCAGGCCAAAAGCGTAACGGCAGCTTCAATAGTAGGCTCGTGCACGAAGCGCGCATGTTGTACGTGCACACTCCTTAACGAAAATAACAGTTGAGACAGTCCCTTGTGTATGTGTGTGTGTGTGTGTGTGTGTGGCCTGGAGGACAGAGGACAGGAGAACGCGCAGCTAATTAATTAAATAATTTGGTTCTGTACCTTTCTCTTCAGCACAGCCGACAAAGGTTTAAGATGGGTCAGTCCTCCTGCATGCTCAGATCATTCCCTTCCCTTGCTTGAAAAATTGTTCCAAAATGAAAGTTGAACCCACATCTTTTTTATCTGTGAATTCAATGCCGTTCGGCGAGTCTCAGATAAAAATTTGGGCATCTTACTGTAAAAAAATATATCCTTAATATAAAAAAGAAACTCTAAATAAATTATGTGCATATCCAGAATCAAACCCAGGTCTTCTGCACTTAAGTCAGACATCTTACTAGGCAAGCTAAAGCACCAGTGACTTTGGTTGTATCTGTAACATGTATATCCTTGATAACGGCTGAAACAACGTTCAAAGAACGGTTCAGAGGGTTAAGCCTGAGCGTGAACGCGCATGAAGCAGCCTGCTCGACCCGAGCATCTCTCTTTTTCTGTGATTTTACAGAAAAACAGGCAATCACAGTAAAAATGCCAGGGCTCATTCTACAGGACCAGGGCATTGCAGGAGAATGTATGAAGAAGACATGTATTATTTCTATACATGTTTTGGCCGTCACACTTCCATAATGCCCCTTTAATGAAGAGCTCAGGTCTTCTGAAGTTTGTTTCTGTGGAAACAGTAAAGTTACATCCAGTAACTTTGATGGTTAGGAACCTTTTGCCTAGAAAAGACTTTTAGGATCCACAAAGATGTAGAGATGAGATAAAGATGAACATATTTATATAGGTTTTGAATTTACCTTTAAAACAGTAATTGAATAAACTGCTTGACATTTTTTGGGATTAGGGTTGTTTCAGCATTAATCTACTTTAGTTCTGGTCTTGCTAGCCAGTATCGTATCAGTCAGACCAGAAGCCATCTTCAGTTTTCAGATCTGCAGTGTTGGGAAAGTTCATTTTAAAAACGAACTAGTTCAAAGTTCAGTTCATTCATTTGAAAATGAACATGTTAAAAAAATTGAACTAAGTTCACTGTTCCAAAAACAAACTAGTTCATAGTTCTTTCTTCTCCTATGAAATTATTTTCCAATAGTTGGCACCCGCTCAGTCCACATTCATACCCAGCTGCAGGTTTTACCCTACAGTATGTTCTCAATAACATGAGGAAAACAGTATTTGAACAGTTTTTTAATGGGAAATTAGGAAGCAGGCTGAGGTAGCAAACTCAAAGTGCAATATTATAAGTGAAAAACATAACATTTTTTATAATGTTTCAGTTAAGTCCCTTTTCAATGACACACAGCATAGACGTAGAAGAATAGATGCCGCACCAGTCGCCGCTGCCTATGTTTGGCCGCATTTGCGGGTTCTACTTCTTATAAACTCTATGGTTAACAGGATGTTTTAGTTAGGCTTTAGCTTCGGAAAAGCTCCGTGGAGATCTGAAGCTTGAACGGCGAAAGAACGCGTTCATAAACCCGTTCACACACGCCAGGACGAATGCACTCACTTTGATCAGGCTAAATACGAACGAGTTCAGTTCTCGTTCACGAACAAAATAAACAAATTCACGAACGATCGTTCAATGAACGCGTTCGGGCACAACATTGTAGACCTGGGGCTTCATTTATCAAGCTTGCTTACACACAAAATGGGGTCAGAAAATTGCGTAAGAAACTTTCCACGCAAACTTTGAGATTTATAAAAGAAAATGTAGCGGAAAAATGTGCGCAACTTTAAGTTGACTAAGGACCTGGCTTACGCACATGTTGGACATGGAGAGCACCTGCAGTGCTGCTGCTGAGAAGGATAAAATGATGAATTCTAGCATCATCATCACTTTTACCGCCTCGTGCGCACACAGAACAATAACTCTGATTTATAAAGCGGAGATCGTGTGAAGCTGTGCGTACTCTATGTTTTATAGGTCACAAACCTACTTGGCGTAAGTAGGCCTACATATTTTTTGCTGAGCTTAAGGCCCTGTCCACACGTAGCCGGGGATCGGCCAAAACGTAGATATTGTTCTACGTTTTGGCCTGTCATCCACACGAAAACGGAGTTTTTTTCACACGAAAACGGATCTTTTTAAAAACTCCGGCCAAAGTGAAGATCTGCGTTTTCTCCATTTTGGGTGTCTGCGTGTGGACGGACAAAACCGGAGTTTTAAGGTCCGCATGTCACTTTCAAAAAAATGCTGACATCACGTGTGCGACCTGTGTTTACACTAGCCGACAGCATGGATGCCCTCAGAGCTGCGCTCGCTTTATCAGTTGTCCAAGCGCTTTTTGCTTGTTTGTTTTTGCAAGCGGGATTACTGCTGCTTGCGGAAGACCACAGACGAAGGACGAGGTTAAGAACGGGGGAAGTACTGCCGCCTACAGGTCTGGCATGTCCTTAACAACGTATTTATCCGGGTACGCGTGGACAGAGTTTTTTTTTTTAAACGAGGTGGTGTGGATGCAAGTTTTTGGAGGGGCGGATATTTGTTTTAAAAAAAACCCGGCTACGTGTGGACTAGGCCTAAGTACGGTTTTAGTAAGGATTCTACGCAATGTTTCATAAATGACACCCTTGGACTGTCACATAACGGCACTTATTCTTTAAAAACATCAAGTGAATGCTGGAAAGGCGACTCTGATTAAATCAGTCATGAATGATATTTAAACTCCAAACCTAACACGGTAACTTTCAACATATTATAGAAGGTTAACGTGACTTTGGCTGTGGTTTCCAAACCATTAACAGCAGCTGATCTTCAACTGGGAATGCACCTACAGCTTCCACATGCTCGATTGCCTCAGAGGCATGGAAGAGAAGAGACTAATCAGCCTGTCAAACAAACTGTGTGTGGGACTGGGTGAACATCTGTGAAGGAAGAAATGACAGAGAAGGTTTCTACAGCTAATGAGTGTACATTCTTCTACTTAATTCATTCATAGGAAGAGGAGCTCTCTCTCTCTCTCTCTCTCCCTCTCTCTCTCTCTCTCTCTCTCTCTCTCTCTCTCTCTCTCTCTCTCTCTCTCTCTCTCTCTCTCTCTCTCTCTCTCTCTCTCTCTCTCTCTCTCTCTCTCTCTCTCTCTCTCTCTCTCTCTCTCTCTCTCTCTCTCTCTCTCTCTCTCTCTCTCTCTCTCTCTCTCTGTGTGTGTTTGTGTGTGTGTGTGCATGCTGGAGGGATACGAGAGGGGACAGTAAAGGAAGCGCATACATGCCACCTGACATGCTCTTTTTATTAGAAAGCACTTTGCAAATATGAACTTTTGACCTCTCTTTCTCTCCTTGCCAAGCTCTGATATCAGTGAACTTGCTCACACCAGTGATGTCTCACATCTAAACTTCTACAGGCTGTAGGATCATGTGTGTGTATTTGGGATAACTGTCAGCTGTTTGGTTCTAATAAGTACAAATATTCTGAAACCATTGTCTTCGTAAAAAAAGGCTCAAGGCTTCTCTGCCTGACTTTAATCACCAATAAAAAGTTCTGTTCAGTTTGTGCTTGATGCTCATTTTCAAATTTATAATCAAACCACCAGAAGAATAAAGACCCAGGTTAGAAGTCTTGGTGTCATAACTGATTCCGACCTCAGCTCACTGTGCAAAGACCTAGACTGGATGTCCTACAGATGTGGTGTGGCCCAACAGACTCGATACAGATGGGATCTGCATGCCCATGCTTCCTTGACTGTTTGCAGGGACTGGTCACATTAAAGCCATAACTAAGTCAGCGTTTTATCATCTTCATCAAATAGCATGACTCAGAGGTCTCATGTCTCATGTCAGCCTGAGAGAAACTCATTCACTCATTCATCTACAGCAGGCTGGACTATTGCAATGGTCTATTGACTGGTCTTCCCAAAAATGCCGTGAAGCAATTGCAGCTCATTCAGAATGCTGCTGCTAGAGTCTTAAGAAGAACCAAGAGAACCGAGCACATCACTCCTGTTCTTAGATCTCTACACTGGTTACCAGTAAACTCAATTTCAAAGTGCTTCTACTAGTTTATGTCACTCAATGACATGGGGTCAGAATACGTGTTGGACCTCCTTCCTGTATTTACGCCCAGCAGGGCTCTGAGATCCTTAGGAATCAGTCAGCTGGTAGAACCCCTGCTTTTAGCTGCTATGCTGCTCACAGATGGAATCAGCTTCCTCATGGCTTTAAATGTGTCCCAACTCTAGAAAATTTAAAATCAAAATTGAAAACTTTCATGTATTCATCAGCCCTTAGATGAAGGTCACTTATGCTGCACCTTCTGCACTGTAACTGCTCACCTTTTAACTTTGTTTTTGTGTCTGATTCTTTGATCTAAGTGAATGTGTGTATTTGAATTGTGCTGTCTACATGGTCTGCTATTCTCGCTAATGTAAAGCACATCGAATTAGCCTCCGTATATGAAACGTGCTATATAAATAAAGCTGCCTTGCCTTGCCGAGTGTTAATAGACAGATGGAAAACCAATGCTGTTATTATAATAGATACATGTCAAATGGTGTAGAGCAGCGGTCTGTAACCTCTACAATCCAGAAGCCCCTTAATAGAATCATTCACATCACATTTTTAAAGGTGTGGGACACAACAACCAGCAATTTCACTCGTATTTCTGATTATAATTGGTCACTGTAAGTTTTTCATGCAGGCTGAACATGAAAATAGTCTCCTACACCTACCTCCTTAATTAGTTTCTGATAGAAAATAAATGGTTATTACGTTCCCGGATCTCTAGGAGGGATGATGAGGAGGGAGTAATAAAACAAGTATGCAGGTGAAATAATAACAAAGTGCATGTGTCGCTAAAACAGAAGACTTTATTACACAAAGGGTGCTCAAAAGGGTATTTACAACAATAATGATTATATATATATATATATATATATATATATACATATACATATACATATACATATATATACTTATATATATAAAGTTAAAGGGAGTATATACAAAGGGGAGAACGGAGAACGCCAACCCAGAAGGGGTTGGGGATTAACTAACTGAAAAGGTACAAATAAGAAGAGCAGTCCTGATAAGCAGGACAGCTCAGGGAGATCCAAAGTCGAGATACCAAATTGCCAAATCCTAAATCCAAATCCAAACCCAAACAAGTGTGTAACCCGAAGACTAGTGAGCGAAACAAGCTTTTACCAACGAGCACACGAGGAGAGGAGAATAGTATAAACTCAACAGAGTCTACACTACCCTGGACCTTCTTACTGAATGGGAGGTGAGGCGAGCCTTTTAACTGAGTGACCAGGTGATGACTAATAGAGAACAGCTGCAAAGGAAACCGGATGAGGAGGGAGCTGCGGGGGCCATCTATTTGCAAGCGTAAGTAACAATGGTGAAACTCTAAAATTTGAAAAACCTGACAGATCTAGGTCTCGCTGTCACTTAACATCCATGGACTCACCCATCGTGACTCACGGCGGGGATGCCTGTTGTTGGTTTAGCGTCCAGGAAGCAGAAGAGAACATTTCAGCTAGTAGAAGCTTACTGTTAGCATTAGCAACTCCACCACACAGCAGAACTCCTTCAGGCTTGTGTTATTTGTGGAGACAAAACATCAGCGTTGCAGAGCAAAGAGTCAGTGGAAGAGTTGTGCTGCTGTTAGCCAATCAGAGGAGAGATGCTCAAAAATCAGGAAATCAAACTTCAGATCTTGCCGTCTGAAGCTCTCCTCTAATGTGGCATCCCGGAAATTCCTGAAACAAGAACATCTGAGCATTTCCCCCCAAAGTACGACTTAAACAGCATCCATTCCAAGAGACCACTGCAAATGTATTAATTAAATAACTGCAGTTTTAATGTGCTCCAAAAAATACATAAAAAACTTTAAAAATGCAGAAAAATGTTTGTGTTCTTGCCGCTATTTGACTTGTATTTTGGTCAAAGTTTTGTTCCAGGCTATTTTATAGGTGATATGTGATTATATAATTTCTTCTTTATGGTCTCCCCAGCAAACTCCTTCATAAACTGCAACTGGTCCAGAATTCAGCAGCCCGTATTATCACCAGAACCCCTTCCTTTCACCACATCACCCCGGTTCTCCAGCAGCTTCACTGGCTCCCAGTTAAATTCAGGTCCATCTTCAAAGTTCTCCTCCATACCTTCAAAGCAATCCACAACCTCTCTCCTCCATATATCTCAGACTTATAAGTATTCACACCCCATCCCGTTCACTCAGATCTTCTTCTTCCATCCATCTTGCGGTTCCTTCTGCCCGTCTCACTACCATGGGGAGCAGAGCTTTCAGCCACTCTGCTCCTCGTCTCTGGAACTTACTTCCCCCAGACATCAGGAACATCGACAGTTTAACCCTTTTCAAAACAAAACTCAAAACACATATGTTTAAATCTGCCTACAACCTCTGATTTTATTGAACTGTTTCTCTCCTTGTTTTTTTTTCTTGTTTGGGTTTTATTATTGTTTTATTGTATTTTATTACGTGTTTTCTGTCAAGTGACCTTGGGTGTTCTGAAAGGCGCTTTTAAATAAAATGTAATAATAATAATAATAATTTATGTTTTATGTCTGGTGGACTGAATGTGATTTATTATAATAAAAATTACATAAAACAAGCTAAATCCTGAGAGGATTTTAAGACTTCAGCTGACTGAAGCACATGACTAGACTTTATAGGACCGTTTTAATGCTCAGAAAAAGTCGACGCCATTCAAAAATGTTTCCCAGCAAGTTCAAAAGTATTTTAATGTTTTCAATATTAACAATGACACAGGTATAAATCTGTTCAGATGCATATATTTGGCCTTGTTTTGGAGTGTTAAAGGTAAATCATCAGTGTGGAAATATCAACGATTTCATTCAGTTAAGTACAAATCTGCTTCTCTGCCATGAACCTGTCTATTTAATACTCCAAAGCAGTTCTGATGTGGGCTGATGCAGAAATATTTGAAATGTTGGAGAGGAATATTCCTTGTCTGGGTTCAGCCCAGAACAGCTGGATTTAGAGGCGGGGAAAAGTGTCTGAGTAAAACTTGGTGCCATGTTAGACTCAGCGACCTCTTCTCTTCACGTCAGCCTGTCAGCGTAATGATGATCATTCACTTTCCGGCTCACTCCACTGAAGAGTGCCAAGCTTTGCTCCAGGCACTGGATTGGCCATAAACCGTTAATATCTGTCCATCTACTGTGACATGTGAAAAAAGGAGTTAGCCTAAAGTTTCCTGACCTATAAAAGTCAGAAAGGTTCAGATAAAATGACCAGAAACAGTAGGAGGACAAAAAGGGAAACATTATTGATGAACTCACATCATTGGTAAACTCAGTGGTCCCAGGGCTTTTCATGAGATGCATTCTTGAACTTTAACTGTCCTCAAGACATTTTAAAAGAAGTGATAGAGGCCAGGATGCAAAATGGATGACTTCCATGATTTCTTTTACTTTATAACCAAGCACCCGCTTTTCTCTGGACATGTACTCTTCCCACACTCTGTCCGTGGCATCCGGAGGGATTTAGAGATTGGCGAAAATGTCCAAGTTTGGCACGCTGATTTTTAAGAATGCTGGTTACGTTAGCTCATTATACACTTACTCTGATCTAATTCAACACTTGTTAATTTTATAAGTACATGGAAAAATTCACATAACTCGAGTGTTTGGAGAACCGTTTTGTTGGTATATGTTAAATTTAACGCTCAACCGGGTAAGCTAATGCTCTTTCTCTGTATTTTGATCTGTCATTAAAACTTGCTTTTATGAATCTACAGAACAAGAAAAGTTTTGAACGCAAACACGATCACGGAACACTCACACTTTTCCTCGGGTATCTTCCCTGAGACGGTTCTGCCTAAACAGGAAGATCTGCAGTGCTGGAGGAAACGAGACAGTGCTAAACACCGCTGCCATTCTATAGGTGCAAATGTATTTTGTTGTCCAAAGGCTTCAAATGGTGTTTTTCTTTTTGAAACTCTGGTAGTTTGTCCTAAAGTTTAAGTGGTAGCAGCTAGATGTTTCTTCTTCTCTTCTTCTTATTGAGCAGAGAACCTCTCACCAGGGGTGTTCTGTTGCAAAAGTGAGTTATGAATGTAGGACGCAAGGAAGTGAGGAAGTGCAGCGGTCCAATGGATGCTTGAGGTTTTTAGACAAATGAGATAAATACTTTTTTTGGTTGTGTTTTTAGAATCACCACAATAAATTTATAACTATACAATGTTAGAACGTTGTTAAGAGGCATGAAAAATGTTTTAAGCTGATTAGTTTTCCAAATTTGCCCTAGCAGCTTTAACATGGCCTGCAATGGCACCGGTTCTCTCTCTCTCTCTCTCTCTCTCTCTCTCTCTCTCTCTCTCTCTCTCTCTCTCTCTCTCTCTCTCTCTCTCTCTCTCTCTCTCTCTCTCTCTCTCTCTCTCTCTCTCTCTCTCTGTGGTGCACTGGTTATTTCACCTTTTATTTTCTTTGAATAAGGGGAACAGAGATGTTTTTAATAAGTACTGCTATTTCATATACCTAGATGTAGATGAGGTCACAAAGATCCTGTGTGATATTTCAGCTGTGTGTACTTTTTAGTGACTTCTCTTCTTCTCTAAATGCATCCATGCTTAAGCAGACAGGTTAAAGAGCGCCTGCAGCATTGATTTTAGGCGGTTTAGTTACCTGATGGACTTTTTACTAGTGAGATCAAAATGTTTAAGGGGGATTCTTGTTTTATTCATGCACCTTGTTTTTTTTTTGTCCCCACATGTCTTTTGGTTTCCTTTTTGTTAATGTAATATTTATGTCGTTAGAGTGAGATTGTCAAATTGACATTATAATTTTTTTAGTATTACTTGTAAAAATCAGAGCTATGGGTTGGTTTTGAACTACTGTTATTTAATAAACAATCAGACTTTACTCTTGTGAGTAGAGCTTTATTGTCATGGAGTGTTTCCTTCATAAAATCAGTTTTTTTACTTTAATCAAAATCAGCTTGTAGGAAATCATAAGATCCATTCATTTTTTTGTATTAAAATTTAAACAACCCAAATATTGAGTTAGCATTGGGAAAAGCAGGTAAATATATCAGAAATATTTATTCAGCCATGATGCAAAAAGATGAACTGATCTTGAGTTACATCCACCTATAATTGATCAATTAAACATTTTCAAGAAAAGCAACACATCATCTGCATAGAAGAAAATGTATAAAACTGAATTTAAACTATTTTAACCAATTTCTCTAAAATCAATTTATTTGAATCCTTATTGTTCTACAAATATGAACAAAACATAAACTTTCTTTATATTCTGTTTTTTCAGGGCTTTTTCATAATTTGTGTTTTATTCTGTGCAGTGTGCCCATCATTCCTCTCTCTCTGATGTTGAATCAACTTCCCACCACATTGTAACAAACTCCAGCAAATCTGTCTTCAGATGATGTGAAGTCATGTTTTTTATTCACTTAGGTCATTACTTCTCCACTTCTTTTCCTGAAAGTGCACGATTTGTCTGTCAGCGTGGTCTTTCACAAATTTCTTGGAATACTTAGTTTTTTTCTCAGTGGGTTTATAACTTACAGCAGCAGCTCCACTCAGAGAAGACAAACCTCCATGCTCCCCACCTCTCTGCCTCCCTCTGGCCTCTCGCCTGTTCTCGTAATTTTCTGAAGAATCTGGAAAGTGCTACCTCACTCTTTCTATAACCCCCCTTGAATACAGGCCAAAGGTTCTCATTCAGCTTGCAGAAAATTTTCCATCTTTGCCTAAATAAGAATGTTTAAAGACCTTTTTAGCAACAGAACAGCAAACATTAAAGGTCTGCATGTATTTTTAAGTCATTACCACTGACAAGTTTATTTCCTTTCATTATTCCAAGTTGACATGACTGACTCTGGAGCTAAGGCCTTCAAATAAATGATAAAAAATCTCCATTAATGTATCCGTATTGCATATCTGTGAAATCTCTCTAGCATGCACACAAAGAATTTGTAAACACACACGTAACATCTGCTTGGAGTGGAAAGGGGTCCAACGCTGCAACGACTTGGAAAAATAGCAGGGAGAGGGAGAAAGGAAGGGGGTGGAGATTTGAAGGGAAAAGAGGTCAGTGGGAGGAATATGAATGGAAAGGGTGGATGAGAAGGAGTGTAGGGTGGTTGGTGATGATGGTCTGCAATCAGTGATACGTACTCCCAACAGCAGGAACAGTCCAGGCATGCTCTTTCTATCACTCCATCCATCTAGATGTCTTAAAAGTTTTTCTATATCTGTCAACTTTATCTCTTCCTCTGCTTTGACTTGGGCCCAGTTCAAACAGAAGACCCCACATGCTGGGATAAAAACATCACAGATGTAACGGTTTGGTCTTTCAGTGTGTTGTGTCTGACCATGCAGTAAAGACAACACACCACGCACGAATATCCCAGATCAGACAGGAAATCTCACGAAATCCCTCAACATAGACCAAGAATTTGGAGTAAACTGATGATGATGAGGATTTGGATTCCCTTCGCTCCGTGCAGAATAATTCTGTCATCTTACTTTCTGATTGGCTACACATCATATTCAACTGGCTGCATGCTTGTGTGTCCTTGAGGCACGCCACAAACTTCCCATAATCAAGCCAAGACAAGTGATTAGAGGGATCCTGACATCCTTCATTATCTTAGGAACCATTTCAGTAATCTAGAACATCCTTAAAGTGTTTTATGTTTATGTTTATGTATTTAGCAGACGCTTTTGTCCAAAGCGACTTACAAGTGATAATCGGCATGTTGCCCTTGAGGCTAACCACAACAATAACAATAATAACTTGACATTAATCATGGAGAGGACCGAACAAGGAGTGGACTGTAGAGAGGGGAGACGGGTGCAGGGAGGGTACTAGTTTAGAAGATGCTGTCTGAAGAGCAGGGTCTTCAGGAGTTTCTTGAAAATTGAAAAGGAAGCCCCTGTTCTGGTAGTGCTTGGAAGGTCATTCCACATTTGTGGAACGATGCATGAGAAGTGTCTGGATTGTCCTGAGCATGGTGTAGGCACTGCTAGCCGAGGATTCAGGTAGATGGGAGCCGTACCATCTCGGACTTTGTATGCTAGTGTTAGCAATTTGAATTTGATGCGTACTGCTAGCGGTAGCCAGTGGAGCTCAATGAACAGAGGGGTGACGTATGCTCTTTTTGGCTGATTGAAGACCAGACGTGCCGCTGCGTTCTGGACCATTTGAAGAGGTCTCACAGTACAGGCTGGAAGACCAGTTAGATGGGCGTTGCAGTAATCGAGGCGGGAGATGACAGTAGATTGCATCAGGAGCTGGGTGGCATGTTGTGTTAGGTATGGTCTGATCTTTCGTATGTTATACAGCGCAAAGCGGCATGAACGAGCAACAGAGGCAACATGATCTTTAAAGGTCAGGTGTTCATCAATCACAACACCCAGATTTCGAACTGCCTTTGAAGGAGCCAGAGATAGGAAGTCATTTTGGATTGAGATACTGTGCTGTATGGATGGTTTTGCTGGGAAGACCAGTAGTTCAGTTTTAGAGAGGTTGAGTTGGAGATGGTGGGATTTCATCCATTTTGATATGTCAGAGAGACAGTTTGATATTCATGCAGAGAAAGTGTAGCTGTCCGGTGGAAATGACAGATAGAGCTGGGTGTAGTCTGCATAGCAGTGGTAGGAGAAGCCATGTGATCGAATGATGTCACCCAGTGAGGTGGTGTATATGGCAAAGAGAAGAGGCCCTAGTAGAGAGCCCTGGGGGACTCCTGTGGCAAGATGGTGCACAGTAGAGGATTGTCCAAGCCAAGATACACTGAATGATCGTCCTGTGAGGTATGATTCAAACCAGGCATGTGCTTTCTCTTTGATGCCCATGCTAGAGAGTGTGGACAAAAGGAAGCCATGGCTGACAGTGTCAAATGCAGCCGATAAGTCGAGCAGGATAAGCACTGAGGATTTGGCAGTCGTAGTAGCTTCTTTAAGGATTCCGTCACAATTCATCACCAGGATCTTTTGTTTTGCGCCATTTCCGTTCCGCAGCTCTAAGATTGGTGCGTAGAGACCGGAGGGTATTATTTAGCCAAGGGTGCGACTGAGAGGATCTAGCAGGTCTAGTGGCTAAAGGGCACAAGTTGTTAAGACAAGAGCAGAGTGTGGAGTAGAGTGACTCGGTGGCATCATTCACTTAATAAGCAGAGAATGTGCTGGGAGATGGAAGAGTGGAGGCAACAAGAGAGGAGAAGTGGTTGGGTACCAGATTGCGGAGGTTGCGGCAGAATGAGACCATTGGGGAGGAAGCAGTGGACCTCCCTTGTACAGTCGTCCTGAAATGGATGAAGTAATGATCGGAAAGATCCAGCGGTGTGACAGAGATTGTGTCTATGGCACAGTTTCTGGTGAAAATGAGGTCAAGTGCTTTTCCAGCTTTGTGAGTTGGAGGACTTTGTACTATTTTTAGATCAAATGATGACATTAGTGACAGGAAGCCTGATGAGCTGGGATTGTCCAGGTGAATACTCATGTCTCCAAGGACCATTGTGGAACAGTCGTGCTCAGGAAGGGAGGAGAGCAGGGTGTCGAGTTCATCAAGAAAGTCTACGAGTTGACCTGGTTGGCGATATCTGACAACCTAAAAGAATTTTTCGGTACAGTTACCTGGATGGCATGGTATTCAAAGGAGTTGTATTAAGTGATGGGTAGCAACTGACTGTATATCTATTTGTTGGAAATTAGCGTGCCCGTTCCACCACCTCGGCCAGATGCACGAGAAGCGTGGGAGAAAGTGTGGTTAATTGAGAGAGCAGATGGGGGTAGCATTGTCACACGGTTTGATCCAGGTCTCAGTGAGAGCCAGTGCATAGAGTGACAGGTGGTTTGCATATGCAGTAATGAAGTCTGCTTTGTTTACAGCTGATTGGCAGTTCCAAACTCCCATAGACAGGTGGGTGTCTTCGGGGGGAGTTGGTTTTAGCGAGCGGAGGTTTTGAAGGTTGCGAAAGCGGTTTGCTGTGTGTGACCTTCCTCTGAAGCCAGTAATCACAGGTATAGGATAATGGCACGTTTTGCAAGGTGTCGATGGAGCAGCTTCCGGGTCGAGTTTGTTTGCTCTGTTTTGAATGGGAGATGAGTTCATAAATAAATATAAATATCTTGCTGCTTCCTAGTCTTTACCCCTAATGTCTACGAGCTTTGTCGTTCCTCACACCTGTTGGCCATCCAGTTATCACCTCTCTGTGTATCTAGAAGGCACTATATAAATACAAGGCGTTTACCACGTATATGGCATCTTTAACCACACAAGAGCATATTTGGTATTGTAAGCACTTAAATGTTTACCATTTTCATGTTAAGCTAAATGTGAGTCAGAAGTCCACAGATCTAATTTAAACTTTTAAAGAAACAAAAAAACTAAAAGTAATTTTACCTATAGGACAGTTTCCTGCCTTCAGCTGTGTGGATGGCGCTAAAGTGTAACTGTATATATTACTTAAGCTAAAGGAATAGTATGTACTTAAAGTTAATGAGTAACAGATGAGTTGCATGACTGACAGCTTGAGTCAAAGATAACATAAATGGACCGATGACATCACCAAAGCTTTGAACTTTATTTATTTAAAGTCTGCATTTAATAGAGTTGGATGGTTTTCAGAAGTAAACATGGTTGCCAGGTTGTACTGGTGGCTAAATGAGGTCCTACTTTCCATGAAGCATTTATCCCATAAACAACCGTTATTGAAACTGTCATAAAAGTTCAAACAGAACAACCTCCTACTTCAAAAATAGGCTGTTTAAATGTGTAAGGCATAAAGTTTTTATGTGTATACATAGAACCTTTAGAAGCATCGAGGTTAAACCATTAACGGAACAGACAAAAACAACCAAGATAAGCAGCATTTCGCTTAAGGATCCAACAATAAATCATTCGAAGACTATTGTAAAAAAAGTATCCTAAAGTTATTTACATGTGTTAGTTACAGATTACTGCAGTTTTACAACAACTCTAAAATGTTTTTTTTTTTTTTGCCTGCAGAGATAAATTGCTGTCAGAAGTGTTAAAAACTGAACCTCTGGCATTAATTCATGTGGCTAATTACCAAAGAATGTGCTGTGTGTAAATATGATTTCAGTGTAAAGATTATCATAGTGTAAAGTTTTATAGATGGGCTGGTGAAGCGTCTCAGTCACGCAGGTCATGGTAATCCAAAGGGGATGAAGGCACTTGGATTTTTTTGGTTTCTCGAAGATGTTTCGTTCCTCATCCGAGGAGCTTTGTCAAATCCACCTGGAAAATAGGAGGGTCAAGATAAAAAATTGCAGCTGACTATTGTTGCTTAATGAACAGAAACTAGCTGTGACTACCCCTCCTCCCTGCCCCCTGATCAGTCGTTGAAGTCGTTAGTGCATATTGTGTGAGGAGGTTGTTTTGATTAGATGCTAGAGGGTGTGACCTGGACTGAAACTATAGATTTATAAACTGGATTTTCCATAAATGAGTGACATTTTTGCTACTGAAGTTCTCAGGAACTGGTCTCTCCGTTAGCTTGGCAGTCTGCTCAGGATTAAATTGTACTCTTCACATTTACCCCAAGAAATTAAATGAATAAACACTAAAATAAAGTAGACTTATATGTTTGCTCAGGTACTGTATCTTGTTACAATTTCTAACTGGCATGTGCTCAAACGGCACCAGAAGCATCATTTCCTGCTTTCTAAAGTGAGAATGCTTTTTTTATTTCCACATCTGTTATCTCACCTGTGCTTTGACTGATGCTAGGCTGGATTAAACTACTTGCAGACAGCGAGGAGAATCTTCCAAAGAAAACCCCAGACATGTTTCAGGAGGATTACGTCTTAAAAACATTCCCATCCGTATGTACATCGACCTTTCTGTCTTGTTTATGGAGAAAGTCTGAGCCAGTCTGTTTGTCTGGATTTGTTATAAAGGAAAATCTTATAGACACTTTTAGTCAATGCAGCCTTTTGTGGTGGAGTCGAGGGCGTGTCCTCAGCCACATGAAACAACGATCACAGAGGGACCGGTGACATTCACTCTGCCAGCCTCATACCTCTTAGACGTGTGTTTTGCCATCGCATGTGTACCCAGTTGTGATTTCATAGACACTGAAACACAGTTAAACTGTATGTTTTCCCACAGCCCACTGTCCAAAAAGACCCCCCACCTCTTGTTTTCAGCATCACACATCTGGATTTCAAATGCAGACCGCTACATGGTGATAGCTCCAACTTTTGTGATCTTGGCAAGAAAGTGGCAAGTGGCAGCCATAAAATGACAGACCTTTAAAGAGTGGCCATACCATAACAAGCTCCCTATTAATGAGTCAGCTTTGAGTGGAAAAAAAGCTGATTTTTTTATAATAATGTACTGTACTTCAGCAATAAATCTAAAAAGCTATTGAACGCACCTTCCAGACAGTTTGTTTATCAAAACCACCACAGACTTTGGCATGACCATGAGTATTAGGATTTTCCATGAGGCCTGCCAAACCACAGCAAGATGTTAGTGATGAATGTGTCAGATGGAAATTATATTAAACAGGACTGTTCAGGAAGTCCATTAGACCCGCTTCACACTAGATGAAGAACCTGCTGTAACGTAGAAAATCAACCAGAATACGCAGAAGGTCTCTTCCATCATGGAAAGGTCTTCCAGCTTCCATTGAGAAGGAGAGGGGCTCCTCATTATGTGTGGTAGCTCGTGGTCATGGCAACAATTGATCATTGAACATGCTGGATCAGCATTGTGCTTGCGTGATGTTTTTGGGTGTGACTGCGTGACACGAAGCAAGAGGGTGATGGCGTGAGGAAATGGTGGGACCCTGATGTAGAGTAGTAAGAGAATACGTCACGACTGATTTCATTTTGAATAGGTTTTCCAAATTGGCTGCAATCCAACCATTTTCCAGTTGGTTATGTAGGTCATTGAGCAAAGTGGGGGTTGGATCTAGTGTGAATGGGGTGTTGACGTCTATGCAATGAGTTTACACACTTGAATGCCACAGATCAACATGACCAAGTTTCGCTGTTTTACTTGCTTTTTGAAATTCGATCCGTCGCTCTGAGTTTAACATGCAGGCTAAATGTGAAAAATAGTCTTCTACCCCTATTTCCTGCATTAGCTGCAGATAGAAAATAGACGGGGAAACGCTCAGATTAGAAAAGCCGTTCAGATCTATGTCACCCTGAAAATGAATATTAATTCACCCATCTTGGCTCGCAATGGGGAAGACTATTGTTGATTTAGTATCCAGGAGAGAGTAGCGCACTGTTAGCATTAGCAACTCCACAACTTGGCAGATTTCCTTCAGGCTTGAGTTATTTGTGAAGGTAAAATATCAACATCAACGTCGGTCTGTCAATGCTCAGTTAGAACTTACGTGGCCCCAGCCAGTATTCTGCCTTTATTTAGATAAAACAAAGTATTTTGGTCTACTTGCCTGCTTCCTGGATGCATGTCAGACTGGCCCATTGACTGACATCTGTAGAGATCCAATCACAGCACTCTATTGGTTTGGTGGGCCAGTCACAGCACTCTGCTGGTGGGCGGGATGTTAGCAAAAAAATTAAAGATGGCGATGGCTCGTTTGAAACAGCCATGGCATCAACTCTGAACTAGAAATAGATTTGACTTGGTCTTTTCTTTGAGTCAAGAGCAGACAGAGGTACTTAACCCTCTCAGGCTCAAAACAAGTTTTGATAAAAGGACGAACAACTAAGTCCTTCAGGGGTACTTCTGAGTTAAAAAATGCTCATGAAATACATATGTGGAGTAACCAGGTAGGTATGGTTTAACGTTGCAAATCTGCAACGCCTGCCTCCAGAGGGTTAAGCTCATTAAGAAAAAGGATGTATTTGCATCTTCTTTGAGGGAGGATTATGGTGAACTGCCTCATTGACTGACATCCATAGCAGTGAGTACATCATGTATTTTTTTAAATCTTTTTTTAACTCATTTATTTATTTGTTTTCACGTGTCCTGTCTGGCAGTGAAGCAAACAGAATTCATGTCTGAATGCTGGTAACAAGCCTTACAGATTTACTCTCAGGTGCAGCATCAAAGCGTCTGCTTTTAATGTCATGCCTGATACTTAAAACTTTATTGTTATTGTTTTTTGAATGCTTTATAATTTCGACCAGACATGGAGACAGAGGTGAAAGAGAAAGGAAGAAACAAAAGGAGGGGTGTTCCACAAAAATAAACAATCAATAGTGAACAAGAGTCTGCTTCTAGACCTGCAGAAAGAGAAAAACAAACCATAAAAAAAGAGGACACACAACAATACAACTAGTGCAAACCATCACTGCGTCAACCTGATGAGGAAATATAAAATCAACATTGTTTTACTGAACAATCACACGATAATAAATCACAGTGCATTTAGTGCCAACCACAGCCTTGAGACGTGTTGAAAATGCCCAAGTCTATTCTTACTGTATGAGAGCACCATGTGAGCACCTGTGTGTGTACACGCACTTGTATACGTAAGGTTTCTCTATAGGAGCGTCCAATATTGAGTGTGAGGGGCCACAGATCCGCCCCCAAAGATGCATAGGAGATGGAAGGAGCTCCAAGTCCCAAAGTTCCAGGAGCTGCCCCAGAGTGCAGGGACCCCAGGGAGACTGTACCCAGAAAAGCATGTTTTTTGTCATTTGATAGCATGCAGAGACAGTTTGAAAGTCAACTGCAGATCCCGCCCCACGACTGAGAGCTGCCAATGGACCGTGGCCAGTTTATATATTCAGACACAGGATGGCTTGCCAGGCAAGCTTTCACTTGCATTTTGCAAAATACATTTATATTAACAACACAAGTTAGTTTCTTTGTTGCCACCATTTCTAGCCAAAACTATTAAGAGCATTTTTTGAAGGTCCAACGAGCCACTTGTGGCACCACAGCTGCAGGTTGCAGTCACCTGATCTGATTTTCCTTGGCAGAAGAAAAGGGACTGAGGTAAAAACAGTTCCTTCCTCAAACTCAAAAACACCAAGCAAATAGTTTAAATGTCAGTCCTGGAATCCCGAAGGCCTCAACAACTGAACAATTAACTATTCATGTTCATATATGTTTGCACCTGAAGGAACAGTTTGCATTCTGAAATGGGTTTTAACATATTCCTTCAACACTCTGAACTTTTCCTAACACACTCTAAGTTTGAGTCCAAACCTAGATTTCCTAGAAGTAACTGAGCCAATGGCACCTTGACCAGTTATAGGGAAAGGAAAAGTAAAAAAAAAAAAAAAAAAAAAGGCACTGGGGTCAGTTTGACACAGCACATCTTGCTGTTTGCAGCATTTCCTGGATATCTCACAGCCCTCGTGCAAGACGGTCTCATGAAGTGAAAATCTGAACTCCTACAGAGGTTTGAAATGATGAGAGGATTTAAGGCTTTTCACACCTTTGCACAGCTTTGTCTGTCTTAGTGCTGACATTTGCACAAAATAGACAAAGAAAACCTAGATGAACTGCGAGACTTGTGTATCAGCGTCTGCCTTGTGAAGTTTTGGCGATGAATGACCGCCGCGGGCTGACAGCAGCTATGGAAAATTAGCACTAAACTTGCACATGGACAATAAAGCAAAAATATGTGTGGAGAAAAAAACCTCTTTTTTTAATCAGCATCAAATCTTCCGTTCATATTTATAATCAGTTAAAATGTGTTTTAATGTGTTAAAATGTAATTTGCTCACAAATGGCTTGTTGGTACCCCTAAAAGAGCAGTTGAGCTCTAATTCTAACCAGAGTAGCAGAGTGTAAACCAAGAGCATTGCTAACAAATGGCTGACACTAGCTCTGTATGGTAATTATAGACTATTTAAATGACAGATGTACTTTGAGACATACCTAAAGCTTAAAACTTGATAATATCACATCAAGCAGATTGCACTAAAAACACAAAAGTAATACTAAGGCCTAGTCCACACGTAGCCGGGTTTTTTTTAAAAATGAATATCCGCCCCTCCAAAAACTTGCATCCACACCACCGCGTTTTAAAACAAAACTCTGTCCACACGTACCCGGATAAATACGTTGTTAAGGACATGCCAGACCTGTAGGCGGCAGTACTTCCCCCGTTCTTAACCTCGTCCTTCGTCTGTGGTCTTCCGCAAGCAGCAGTAATCCCGCTTGCAAAAACAAACAAGCAAAAAGCGCTTGGACAACTGATAAAGCGAGCGCAGCTCTGAGGGCATCCATGCTGTCGGCTAGTGTAAACACAGGTCGCACACGTGATGTCAGCATTTTTTTGAAAGTGACATGCGGACCTTAAAACTCCAGTTTTGTCCGTCCACACGCAGACACCCAAAACGGAGAAAACGCAGATCTTCACTTTGGCCGGAGTTTTTAAGAAGATCCGTTTTCGTGTGAAAAAACTCCGTTTTCGTGTGGATGACAGGCCAAAATGAAGAAAAATATCTACGTTTTGGCAGATCCCCGGCTACGTGTGGACAGGGCCTTAATCTATACCACAAACTCTAAGAATCATGCATGTTCTAAAATGGGGACGTTTTTCATTAAAGGTGTGGTTTACACTTTAAACCATACAATTACATTGGTCTCTAGTAGGAATGAATGCCTTGTAAGTCGTACTCTGGGGTGAAAAAAAAGCCCAGGTGCAATTATATCAAGAACTAGAAGTGAGCCACATCAGAGTTGAGCTTCAGACGGCATGATTCAGAGTCTAATTTCCTGATTTTTGAGCATCTCGCCTCAGATTGGATAACAGCAGCACGACTCTACCTTTGATTCTGCTTGCTTTGTAAAGCTGATGTTTTATCTCCACAAATAACACAAGCTTGAAGGAGTTCTGCAATGTGGTGAAGTTGCTAATGCCAACAGTTAGCTTCTGCTAGTCAAGATGTTCTCTGCTGTTTCCTGGACGCTAAACCAACCAGCTTTCAAGATGGGCGAGTCCATGAATGTTAAATGACAGTGTGATGTAGAGCTTTCAGGCTTTTCAAATCCTAGAGTTTCTTCTTTCAGAAGGGGATAGGTGTATATGAGACTATTTTCATGTTCAGCATGCATGAAAAACTCTGAGTGACTGATTAAAATGAGAAATAATCATTTAAATATGGCTTTCCTTTGAAAATATATGCTGGAACACAATAGCAGTGTTCAAACACCAGTAATATGGTCTAGAATCAATACGTAACCACCATGTATCGTTGTACCAATAGGCGTAATCAGTAATCGCTACCAATTGGACTACCGGGAGCGCTAATGCTAACTGTTTTAGCATGAAAATAAGGGGCCAGGCATGATTAAATGGTTTCAGGTAATGTAGCACAGTTCTGGATGAGAACTACACGTTTCTACAATTGTCAGCAGCAGAAATCACATGAGAAGAAATATCAAGTTGTCCCAGATCCCACTGATGTAGATGGAACCAGTTCAGCAAAAAACAGCCATATGGTCTTGTGACAAGCTTTAAAAGCAGAAGTCCTTTAGAGCTGCAAACGTCTGTGTCGTCTTTCATAGTCGTGCAACTAATAGCTCTCAAGATGTTTGAATGAAGCAAAGACAGTGCTCGGATTACACCATGAAATAGAATAACTCATCTTCAGAGCATTCGGCACAGAAGTCATAGAAATTATAGTAACAACCCACTCTTTGTTTTAGCAATAGCTAGCAGCAGCTTGCACTTTGGATTTAGCTCTTTCTGGAGTCTGCAAGTTGTTCACTGCCAAACTCCACAGAGCTGCTCAACATAAAAATGTCAACGTTTTAGGTGAAAATGATACATTTGCTTTCCTCTTTGTTTCATGAATGACAACAAAACCTGCTTAATATGCACACGAGCTCCAAAACTCAAATCATCAAAGCTGAAACAATGCAGCTGAAACGGAAATGTTTTGATCCAGGTTCCAGGAAAAACCCCTTCCCTCTCTCAATGATATCACTCAAGTCTGATCAACACCACTTCAGAGATGCCATGTGGGCATTTTCTCTCCACCGAGGCACGCCCAGCCCTGCTGCAGCTGGCATGCTGCTGCTTCTCTCTAACTTCAATTCTCACTTTGAGCCTCTGATTAGCTTGTCCTGCTGCCTTCTAAGTATTCCCACGTGCATGCAATGTTTAATTTATGACATCAGCTCTCCTAGCAGTACAAAAAAATAAATGAGAAGGACTGACAAAAGCCAACAGCAGGGTCTGCATGCCACGTGTGAGACGGTAGTAGTGTGCCGGAGTTGATTGTACAGTCAGCTCATGAGCGAGAAGGGATCCAAGCTGGTCCTCAGCTGCTGAAAGAGTCAACAGGGTCATTCATTTGCATAAAACTAAATAGTGCCTGAAGACACAGCTGATTTCTAATCTGATATGTTCTGAGCAATGAGTGCATGTCCTTTTTAATTTGTGTGATTATTCATTTCATGCACTGATAGAGCCCACACCAGGCTGATTAAAACTCCAGTGCTGCTGAAACACAGCTTGTTATGCAACAGTGAGTACGTTCACATGCAGCCAATATCCAGGTTATGATCGGGTTAAAGTCGGGATTCGGGTTTCTGAGTTGATCAGAATAACCCGTTTACAAGCATAAATAAAAAGAGTTAACCCTAACTTGCATAACCCGATTTAAATGCGGACGTTGGGGTAGCGTCAGGACGTATGGACTACGTCCAGACGCAATATGCGTCATTTCCGGTTCTTCGTGTTCCGGTATCCGTGAAAACAACAACATGTTTCCCAGTTCGGAAGAGATAGCGACCACGTTTGTTTGCGCTTTAGTTTCCTCGTCACTCAAAGTGTGGTGCTGTGCTGCGACACGCCATTTTGCTCCCAACTTATTGTTTACTTCCGGAGTTCTGGTGCATACAAGACGTCTCGCTATTCAAAAGACCAAGATTCCTTATGAACAGATAATGCGCAGAACACACGCTTTGATGGGGATATCCCGGTATGCGTTTACACGACCAAACATTCGGGTTAGAAAAGGGTTACCCCAGGTGTAGTAACCGGGTTTTTAAGAACCGGGTTATGAGCATATCCGGGTTTTTGGCTGTGTTTACATGGACCTGCGGAACCGGGTTATTGTGAATATTCGGGTTTTAAAAGGGTTACTGGCTGCATGTAAACACACTCAGTATAATTACGTACATGAATTAAAGAGCTAGCATTCCTTAAAGGAATGCATATCACCCGCTGGTTCTCATAGTGGGGTTTTAAAATTAGATCATCTTAAGATGAGAAAGGCTGGAGTTTTAGCAATTTTGGTTCTGAAAATGACGTTGTGCACGATCTCATGCAATATCACAAGATCCCTGGTAATCTGTTGGCACAAAGATTAGGTGTTGTGAGTACATCTCTACTAACACAACATCATCTCATTATCCGTAAAACTAATAGTTTAGCAATTCTTGTGTTAGCCTGTTTCTATTAGCAGTACTGGATCAGGTAGATAAGGGTTGTGTCATACATCCTTTAAAGGGCCTGGCCTACCTGGTCCACGTAGGCCGGGTCCTTCGTCTATTGCAGCGGTTCCCAAACTTATTTAGCCGCGCACCCCCTTCTATGTCCCGACCATGTCGACGCACCCCCCAGCCCCCACATCAGGGCATGGCTATATATATATATATATATATATATATATATATATATATACGTACATAACGTCAAGCTAAACAGACAGGGTTAAAAAATATGATCGACCTTTTTCCCCATCACTTTAATTTTTTAAATAGTAATTAATAAACATTCGATGCCATTACAATTTCCTTTTATTTAATTTTAAATAAATATTTAGAGTGCCCAGGTAGCACATAAACAATGCAATTTAACAGTTTTCTTAAAGTAGGAACGTTTAACCTGTGCGGCCAGAGCGCTCTCCTTCCTTCTGCTCTGCATAAACCTGAACTGATCATCTACTTGTGCGTAATCAAATGTCTATAGGGGAAAAGATGGAAAAGATATAGCCATGAGGTTCACTTTTACCTCAGACCGACTTATTGCTGTTTTATGGTGTGGCTGAATCTGTGATCCGCTGTCATGCGGACTGGAATAAAAAATGCTGCAGTAACATGAGTTGTAGTCAGGTTCATGACTGGCTCCACTGGCTGGAGCAGACTCGACTTTAATACGTCATCCCAAAATAGAAGCTAATATCTTAATATCACATTGAATGAAGAATGTTGTTATGAAACCTCTTAAAAGTTTTTATCACGGAGGAGGCAGCGCTCATTTCTGCCTTCAGTCTGACGGCGCGCCGGAGTTTGCGCAGCGTGCGCACTTATTGAATCCGTGTGTGTTTGTGTGTGTGTGTGTGTGTGTGTGTGTGTGTGCGCGCGCGGCACAGCTCCATGAGCCGCTCCAGTCACCGCGTCTCGTTATTGGCGCTATTTAAACCAATATTGTAAAATTACCTCTGCCCAGCCCAGATGTGCTCACATGTGCACCCGTGAGCCGTGGTTCCGCTGGAACGCGTCTGACCTCTGACAGACGCACTCTGAACTTCAGACCTTCAGCGCGCTGTTAGCCTGACACGTTTAGAATGCTGTCCCACAGTCAGTGTGCTAATATAATAATATAATGATGCTAAAATGCTCAGATGGGAATCATTTCTTGATTTATTTTGCTACATCCACAATGTTCCGTGTGTGAGGTTTACGATGTCAGAACACCTGCATGAGACAGGGTCTTAATTACAATCTGCCAGAATGACTCGCCACCTTCATATTTCTCCAACATCGTTAAAAAGGATCAAATACGGAACATATCTTGCTATTAACAGCGTGCGCAGGCCAGAGTGCTGAAGCTCGGAGCGCATTATTATTATGAAGCTAGGGCACATGCGGAGGACACACACACACGCGTGCGCACGCAAAAATATACTTGTTTTCAATTACATTTATTGGGCCCACTTACTTTTTCTTAGGCCCACCCACAAATGAGTTTCTGGCTACGCTAATGGTGACATATGACAGACTTCTCTGAGCTCCGCAGCCATTACACTTTTCACCTCGCGCACCCCCTAGCGGCAGCTCGCACACCCCCAGGGGTGCGCGCACCACACTTAGGGAATCCCTGGTCTACTGGTTAGACCAGATGTGAGTGGGTGTGAAATTTATTACTGCCTATACCTCATTGAATGTGCTGTTGCTTAGAAACCAAGATGGCACTAAACAGAAGCTAAAACTAAACTTCATGAGGTCATTGGGGTCAGCCATACAAGTACAATTTTTGTACCACCAGATTTTAATGAATTTACATAATTGCAATACTCTCCTGATTCTTCCACCAGTTATACAAGAACAAAGATCTCCAGTTTGGCCCACAGCAAATCTTGCTGGGTGGGCCATGAAGGACACATTAGACTTGTCCTCCCAAGTCAGAGGATGGATGCACTTGTGACCTGAATTTGGAGGAGCCTCTGAAACTGGACCACCTTCGTTTCATTGCTGTGAAGTCAACGGCCTTCAAATGCAGCCTCAGAAGGATGCAGCCCCTGAACTTGGTCATACAGTCATGGATGACTCTACAAGACTTTTTCCTTCAGGTAGCAGGTGATGATTTCACACAACCAAAGCAGTACCTTGCAGAGTCTGAATAGTATGTTTTAAGGCAAGGCTCACAAGGTACTGGTGCTTCTGCAGCTGAGTGCTTAAGTGCCTCCGTAGTTTACTTTTCAGACAGGTGAATCCCACACCGGCAGTTACAAGGCTATTTTCATCCTATCAAATGAGCATAGCATGTTTATAGACAGCACATCTATGTGAGGTCAGCCAACATGCACCATCAAGTTTAAAGATTGAGAACAAAAATAAATAAATAAATAAACTAAATTGACTCTAGTGATGGGAGCTGACATTTTCTCAAAAGATCGGCTCTATTGGTCATTAAACTAAATGCATTTTTGCAGTTTTTGCAGCTTTATATTTACGAAGCTATCTGCCATGCCCCACCTCACTTTAGTCTGTTCCATGCCCATGTAATGTGCAGAAATGGTCAATTTTCACCTACATACAGTGGGGCAAAAAAGTATTTAGTCAGCCACTGATTGTGCAAGTTCTCCCACTTAAAATGATGACAGAGATCAGTAATTTTCATCATAGGTACACTTCAACTGTGAGACAGAATGTGAAAAAAAAAAAATCCATGAATTCACATGGCAGGATTTTTAAAGAATTTATTTGTAAATCAGGGTGGAAAATAAGTATTTGGTCAATAACAAAATTTCAACCCAATACTTTGTAACATAACCTTTGTTGGCAATAACAGAGGTCAAACGATTACTGTAGGTCTTTACCAGGTTTGCACACACAGTAGCTGGTATTTTGGCCCATTCCTCCATGCAGATCTTCTCGAGAGCAGTGATGTTTTGGGGCTGTCGCCGAGCAACACAGACTTTCAACTCCCTCCACAGATTTTCTGTGGGGTTGAGGTCTGGAGACTGGCTAGGCCACTCCAGGACTTTCAAATGCGTCTTACGAAGCCACTCCTTTGTTGCCCGGGCGGTGTGTTTGGGATCATTGTCGTGTTGGAAGACCCAGCCACGTTTCATCTTCAAAGCTCTCACTGATGGAAGGAGGTTTTGGCTCAGAATCTCACGATACATGGCCCCATTCATTCTGTCTTTAACACGGATCAGTCGTCCTGTCCCCTTAGCAGGAAATACAGCCCCAAAGCATGATGTTCCCACCCCCATGCTTCACAGTAGGTATGGTGTTCTTGGGATGCAACTCAGTATTCTTCTTCCTCCAAACACGACGAGTTGAGTTTATACCAAAAAGTTCTACTTTGGTTTCATCTGACCACCTGACATTCTGCCAATCCTCTGCTGTATCATCCATGTGCTCTCTGGCAAACTTCAGACAGGCCTGGACATGCACTGGCTTCAGCAGCGGAACACGTCTGGCACTGCAGGATTTGATTCCCTGCCGTTGTAGTGTGTTACTGATGGTGACCTTTGTTACTGTGGTCCCAGCTCTCTGCAGGTAATTCACCAGGTCCCCCCGTGTGGTTCTGGGATTCTTGCTCACCGTTCTCATGATCATTTTGACCCCACGGGATGAGATCTTGCGTGGAGCCCCAGATCGAGGGAGATTATCAGTGGTCTTGTATGTCTTCCATTTTCTGATAATTGCTCCCACAGTTGATTTTTTCACACCAAGCTGCTTGCCTATTGTAGATTCACTCTTCCCAGTCTGGTGCAGGTCTACAATTCTTTTCCTGGTGTCCTTCGAAAGCTCTTTGGTCTTGGCCATAGTGGAGTTTGGAATCTGACTGTATGAGGCTGTGGACAGGTGTCTTTTATACAGATAATGAGTTCAAACAGGTACCATTAATACAGGTAGCGAGTGGAGGACAGAAAAGCTTCTTAAAGAAGACGTGACAGGTCTGTGAGAGCCAGAGATTTTCCTCATTTGAAGTGACCAAATACTTATTTTCCACCCTGATTTACAAATAAACTCTTTAAAAATCCTGCCATGTGAATTCATGGATTTTTTTTTCATATTCTGTCTCTCACAGTTGAAGTGTACCTATGATGAAAATTAATGACCTCTGTCATTTAAGTGGGAGAACTTGCACAATTGGTGGCTGACTAAATACTTTTTTGCCCCACTGTAAATGAGCTTCTGATCAGTCCTGATTCTATCCATCTTGGTCACTTGTGAAGAGAATATCAGCTTTTTCACCTCTGCAGCCTCCAGTTTTGCATCCCATCTTCTCCTCAGTGTCTCTACACCATAGAGCGTCACTGCACACCACTATGTTACACCGTTCCTTTCATTCTTGTGGAAACTCTTATCACACCTGACACACTTCTACACCCTTTCCAGACCTGCTTGCACATTCTTCTTCACCTCTTTTCCACACTCTCCATTACTCAGGACTGTTGAACATTCATATTTAAAATCCTCCACCTGTCATGTTGGGTGGCAGTTTCTTGACCCACGACATGCAGAATCACAACACGGAGAGCAGGAAGGTAAGTAAAAAGGTTTTTATTACTAAATAAGGAGCAGCGGGAGAGACGGGAACCGACGGGTTGCAGGACTGGCAGCAGGTTTCCAGGAGGAGATTCTGAGGAGGGAGACAGAGTGAATATGAGGTGGAAATAATGGAAACTTGTCTGGAGGCTGGGCTTACTGTTTCTTGGCAGCGGTAAATGTACAGGGAGGGTTGTCGGGTCCGGGTGAGCCGAGGAGATCCAAAGGTGAGGGAATTGGTTTGTCCAGAGGCGTAGGAGCAGGAATGGATGTTGGTAGGTGAGCGTCTGAGAGCGGGCGGCCAGGGGATGAAGCAGTGTGGTCAGGTAGGCTGAGATCCGGGTCTTGTTCTGGAGGAGATGAGAGGTGAAGAGGAACCTGGAGGAGAGCAGGGAAGGGCATTAAGGATTCTTTCAGGTGGCAGGTTAACAAGAGCAGAATACAAATATTAAAAAAAAAAAACAGATTGGAGGCTAGAGCTACCCAGAGTAACCATCCGGCGTGGTGAAGTGTCACACTGCTCCTTAAATCCCCTGGGCCTTGATGGTGAAATCAGCTGCAGCTGGGAGCTCTCAGACACGCCCGCCTGTGAAAACAACACTCAGAGGAGAAAACCGGGTTACAGGCTGGCAGCTCACCACGGACCATGACACCACCTTCTTTACCTTCACTCCCTGAAACATCACCATTCCACTTGGCTCCCTCTCATTCACATACATGTGATTTAATCTGTTTTACTGTAACTAATCTTCATTTCCCACCCATCCAGAGAAAACCTCCTGCTTTCAGGCGTTTCCTCCATCTGCTCCCTACTCTCACTACAGATCACTATGTCATCAGCAAACAATATAGTTCGTGGAGCGTTGTTGATGCAAACCCACCTACTTCTCATACTCCTACAGAAGACTTTACAACTGCCATACATGTTCTTCACACGCCTTTTTTTTTCACTCCAGACTTACTTACACAAGACCACAGCACCTAGGTACCCTGCCATATGCTTTCTCTAGATCTAATGTAATCTACAGGGATGAAGATAAGCTTTTTATGATGCTCATGATACAAAATATATTTAATATTATCTTAAGTGTCGCTCGGTTGATTAAGTGTGGGCATTTACAGCTGTAACTGGATTATTTTCAGAACATCGCCCAATGTCAAAACAGAAGAACGGAGAAAATGCAATCAAGAGGCACTATGCTTTTATATCCTAGCACTTTGAGACTTTGTCTGTGATGTTATGTGCATTATTAATAAAATGTATCATTTATTATTATTATTATTAAAATAATACCTGCATGGTGGCGCAGTGGTTAGCACGGTTGCCTCGCAGCACGAAGGTTGCAGGTTCGAAACTTGGCTGCGGCCTTTCTGCGTGGAGTTGCGTGTTCTGCCCATGCATGCGTGGGTTTCCTCCGGGTACTCCGGTTTCCCCCGCAGATCACAACATGCCCTATAGGTTATAAATTGTAAGTCGCTTTGGATAAAAGTGTCTGCTAAATGAATAAACATAAACATAAAACATAAAAGTACTATCTTGACCCAAGATATGTTGTGTTGATTAAATGCAGGAAGATGTGCTGGTGAAGGTTCTCAATCATCTGGGCAATGGCAATCCAAAACAACTCTCTCTCTCTCAATAGAGAGCTCATCAGGGGGTAGAGAGGAGGGGTGTTCAGAGTAGTTTCTGCTCGTTAAATACAACAGACAGCTACAGTTTATAAGCTTGACTCTCCCATATTCCAGTCAGAATTGACAAAGCTCCTCGGATGAGAAGCAAAACATCTTCGAGAAGTCAAAGAAGTCCAGTTGCCTTCATTTGAACCTTTTTGGATCACCATGACCTGGATGACTACCTACACCAGCAATTAACCAACAGTTAAACTGTCCCTATACATCTATGTAGCTACTGCCCTATCATATGTACAGTAAACGGGGGTGAAGGGTATTATTTTTAGTCAGAGCCGAGTGGACAGTGAACATTTGGCTTCTTTGGGTCATCATCAAAATAAATGACCTGTAAGACTTGTGAGAGTAAACATAGATGTACCTCTTCAGGGTAGATCCAGTGCAGAAAGACCTGAAAATATAGTAAGGAATGAACATCTTAAACCTCAGATCTCATTCTGTAAATGTTCTCCCTTCTCCGGAGCGTTTTACACTCACGGAAGAGGTATTTCTCAGGCCGTGAGTCACTGCCAGCTGGGGATTTGCACTTGTTTAATAACTGGCAGCTGGTGAGCTCATGACAAAGTGTTAAACTTGTATTTGTAGAGGAGGGGGGCGGGGGCAGAGGGGTGAAGGGTGAGGCAGAGTTAGTGCACATAGTCCTCGTAGGTCGCCTCTGACATATTGTTCACTTGTGGTCGTTGTTGAACACTTTCACGTGTGCAAATGTTCACTCATGATGGAGCTCGTATGAGCTCAGATCCGACCACAGGCCAGTGGAAACTGTTCGTGCACTCGAGTCATGATGATCAAACTCTGAGACAAGGAGGTTTGCCATGTGTTTCTTTCTGTTGGGAATCTAAAGTACACAGTCTGAGCTTCACTCCTGCTCTAATAACTGCTACCACCGTCTCCTGTTTGTTTCACGATGTTTAGAAATACAGTAAACGATGAGTGATTATAAAGTAAAATGCAAAAAGCTTTGAGTTTGTAGACATGAAACTAGCTTTTTAAGTGGTTTCAACTAGAGGCAGGTGCTTCTCTCAGGATAATCACAGAGAAGACAGAGACAAGACAGTAAACATCACAAAACTGAAACGTTCAAGATGTAAAAAGAGCCATGGAAAAGGAAGAGTGGACCTACTCTGAAATGAAATGTGACTCATACATTATACAAATGTTACATTGTTGGCTGAAGGTCGAAGGGTGGATGGTTGTGTTGTGAAGCGCCTTGGGGGGTTGTAGAACCCTAAGAAGGAGCTTTACAAATACAGGTTATTTATCATTTACCTTAATGGCTACAAGAATGTTCCCAACATTAGCTCCTGCCATGTGTGGTGTGTTAAGACGTTGTGGTTTGCTCTGAAGGACATCTGGACTTCTTCATTCCTAAGTTAGAGCAATTTATATGTTTGAGCATCTTTCACCAATTCTGATGCTGCCTGTGTAGCCAATCAGAAAAGGAGGTGACGGAAGCATGCTGCATGCTCCTCCTCCAAGTTTTACTTTGAATCATGGATGTAGTAGAGAGGGGGGATGGGTGCAGGGAGGGTGCTAGTTAAGAAGATGCTCTCTGAAGAGCAGGGTCTTCAGGAGTTTCTTGAAAGTTGAAAAGGAAACCCCTGTTCTGGTAGTGATTGGAAGGTCAATCCACATTTGTGGAACGATGCATGAGAAAAGTCTGGATTGTCCTGAGCGTGGTGTAGGCACTGCTAGCCGACGATCCTGTGATGACCGGAGCGGCCGGGCCGAGACGTAAGCCTTTGCAAGAGGATTCAGGTAGATGGGAGCCGTACCATCTCGGACTTTGTATGCTAGTGTTAGCAATTTGAATTTGATGCATGCTGCTAGCGGTAGCCAGTGGAGCTCAATGAACAGAGGGGTGACGTGTGCTCTTTAAGGCTGATTGAAGACCAGACGCACCACTGCGTTCTGGACCATTTGAAGAGGTCTCACAGTACAGCCTGGAAGACCAGTTACAAGGGCATTGCAGAAATCGAGGCGGGAGATGACAGTAGATTGCAGCAGGAGCTGGGTTGCACGTTGTGTTAGGTATGGTCTGATCTTTCGTATGTTATACAGCGCAAAGCGGCATGAACGAGCAACAGAGGCAACATGATCTTTAAAGGTCAGGTGTTCATCAATCACAACACCCAGATTTCGAACTGTCTTTGAAGGAGCCAGAGATAGGAAGTCATTTTGGATGGAGATATTGTGCTGTATGGACGGTTTTGCTGGGATGACAAGTAGTTCAGTTTTAGAGAGGTTGAGTTGGAGATGGTGGGATTTCATCCATTTTGATATGTCAGAGAGACAGTTTGATATTCGTGCAGCGACAGTGTGGTCGTCCGGTGAAAATGACAGATAGAGCTGGGTGTCATCTGCATAGCAGTGGTAGGAGAAGCCATGTGATCGAATGATCTCACCCAGTGAGGTGGTGTATATGGCAAAGAGAAGAGGCCCTAGTACAGAGCCCTGGGGGACTCTTGTGGCAAGATGGTGCACGGTAGAGGATTGTCCAAGCCAAGATACATTGAATGATCTTCCTGTGAGGTATGATTCAAACCAGGCATGTGCTTTCTCTGTGATGCCCATGCTAGAGAGTGTGGACAAAAGAGAGCCATGGTTGACGGTGTCAAATGCAGCCGATAAGTCGAGCAGGATAAGCACTGAGGAGTTGCCTGTCACTCGCTCTCCCCCATCCGAGGATGCAGGAGGGAGGAGATGATCCTTAGGAGGAGAGCGGGCAGCAGAGGGCGACAACGTCCTCTGCTGCCTGCGGATAAACGGAGTAGGAAGTGACGCCACCATCAGCATCAGCTCTGAGGAAGTTTGCAGCCACAAACGAAACTGTCATCAAGGTAAAACAAACCCTTTTCTGTGTTTTAAAAAAGAACCAACAATGCAGTTAGAAAAGCAACACAGCGAGAACATACCAAAGAAGCTGATGAACAGTTCTAATGGGAAACAGGCTTCAACACCAGCGGTTGTTTTCTACTTGGTCCTGTCACAAGCCGGGGTGAGTACTCTTCACACTATTCACCATCTCTGAGTGTTCTGATTGCAGGAGAGGGAGCGACAGCTGATCCTCATCAGCGTTGTCAGCGGGCCGGCTTTAAAAGGAGGATGGTGATCATGATTCGTCGCCAGATGATTACTTCTGACTGGTAGTCTCTTGCCCTTCGTGTTCGCTAGTCTTTCGATTCATTTTTGGTACATGTTTTTGATGATTCGTTTTTAATGTGGATGTCTTTCTGGATACTTACCTCAGGTTGCTTCATCTCTGGATCCTCTGCTGTACTCTGGAAGGACGTCTCTCCGGTTCGTTTCCTGGATCACCATTCATTCAGCCGTCCCGCTTTCCACCACGCTCACGCTCCCTCTCCGGATCAATTTCCTCATCTCCTCCCATCAATACTCATCTTCCTGGACCGTCATTATTGCTCTGGATATCACCCCGGCTCACTCCCCCTCCATTTCCCTTCCGAACTTCCGCATCGTAAGTCCCATCTCCAAACAATTCCCTCAGATCTACAATTCCCAATACTCACCTCTGTTTTCCTCTAGACGACACTTCCTGTTTACTTTCCCATCCGCTGGACTCCAGTGCGCCCTTAGTTTTCTCTTGTTTGAAATAAATATTCTTATTTTTTCTTTACACTCGCCTCCGTCTCTGATTCTGCATGTCTTGGGTTAGATATCTACCTCAGAACATGACAGGTCCTAGTGCTCAACCAGTGTCTATTTTATATGGCGTATACTGTTTTAGGATGGTAAAAAGTGCAGGGGGGCAAAATTTACTTTGGAAAAGTGGGCTGGGGGGTGGGGGGAATGGACATGTCCCCCATGTCCCACCCCAAAACCACGTCCATGCTTTGTTCTCACATTTAGCCTTGAGAGGTGTTGAGCATTACATCACCTTTGTGTGTGAACTGGGTGTGCTTGTAGTGAGTTGTTTTCGCTGTGTGGAAGCATGCCACACACTGTAGGACCGCATGTGCGGTCTCATGTTTTGAAATTCATCTAAAAATATTAAAATCCTACATGGTGTACCAAGCCTGACGTGAAATGACACCTGTCAGCACTGAATGAAACAATTGTGAAGTTTTAAACTCACAGCTAAAACTGCTTATCAGGGCAATGCTGCGTTATCCCGTTAGCCTTTAGCTCTGTAGGCTAAACGCTACAAAACTGCAATCCAGATGTAAACTCTTCAGGACAAATAACTTTACTTTACTGTTCTTTTGCAGAATTCAAATTTCTCTTAGAAGTTATATCAAGCTGTTTGCGTATCCGTAATCCTGATAGCTAGAGGATGATACTACAAGCTGATTTTCTGCAGGCTGTCAAGTCTTTCATAATTTGATTGATTTCAGAAAACACTGAAAAAGCAGCATGAGATCAGAAATCCTGTTTGAATAGAATAGAATAGAATAGAACAACTTTATTGTCTGACACCAAGCGGTTACAGAAATTTGTCTTTCAACAGGGTTCTTCATCACCTACCTCATCATTCACACTTTCATAGAACAGTAAATACAGTAAAATATCATAAAAAACTAAAAACACAGGTAAAAGCTTAAAAGCCATAAATCCAAGGATGCAACTATATGCCTAAAACACATAAAGTCATTAGTGGTTTTTTGAAGTTCTGTGTCTTCTGCACCTTGAGTGTTACATGGCCAAAGCCTGGCAACATGTCAGTCCTCATTGTTTTTCACTGATGTGACAAAAAACCTTCAGCTGTAAGATCATAACAAATGTGTCTCGTTAAAACCGTCTTCCATAATTACAGTCACCACTACAAACAGCCGGAGCTGGGCTTGCAGGGGCGGGGACGGAGACATGGTTAGCTCATTTCTAGATGACAGGCAACAACTTTGGCATTTTCATTCCCATTGTTTTGGTTAATTGGTTTCATTTATGAGAGCTTCATGTGTGAGCTACAAGCATTTAAAAGAGGAAAATGTTTTCATCTTTGAAATTTTATGGATAAATTGGACTAGATGTAATTGTATCTTATTACACCTGAAATCACACTTTTTACTCTGTTGACAACAATCATTTCATCAGCCAAGAAATAAAACACTTCCCTGCAGAAAATTCATGATGCATGACAGCTTTAAGTCGTTTCTATCCACATCAAAGCGTGTGCAGACTCCAATTCATTCATGTTGCTCATGATTCTTAGGAGAAAAGAGAAAACGTGTGCAGGCTTGTGTTTTTCCATTTTAGAATATCTTTTTGAAAGCTTGACAGCTTTACTTTTCAGGTACTTGTCTCATTTGTAATTTGGAGCCAAGGTAAATGTTGTACCTACAGGTACAAGTAGAGTTGTCTACTGTGACCTCGACCAAACCTCCTGAACTTTGTGTTTCAGACCTCATACCGGTGCATGGTTGCGATTCTTTTTTTCTGTTTTGCTGCTAAATGATAAAATTATTTCAAAGTAAAAAAAATGCAGCAAGGAAATTAATAGCACGGGTCTCAAAGTTTAATGAATATTTTGACATATTTAGTGTAATAAAATAGATAACTTATTGTACAGCTTTTTTAGGGGAAGTCATACATATAATAATAATAATGCATTGAACTTATATAGCGCTTTTCTAGACACCCAAAGACACTTTCACACACTCTCACATTCACACACTGCTAGTGATGGTAAGCTACTTATAGCCACAGCCGCCCTGGGGAGGTCTGACAGAGGCGAGGCTGCCATTTGGCGCCGTCGGCCCCTCTGACCACCACTAACACAGGCAAGTTGGGTGAAGTGTCTTGCCCAAGGACACAACAGCAGGATACCCGTGGCGGGAGCTGGAATTGAACCCATGACCCTCCGATCATGAGGCAATCCGCTCTACCACCTGAGCTACTGCTGCCCCAATATGTCATATGTTCACATGACCTATGTAATACTAATTCATAGTTGAACTCTAAAGGAACCAAACAGCCTTCTGTTGGATAACTTCAGTACAAGGTTAAAGCTCCGCCCCTTTCTTGTATTTTGAATAATCACAAACCTCATTCATCTTTAAAAGGAAACTAGGCAGTTGTGGTTTGTTCTTAGCACCCCCTACTGTCTGTGTAATAGAAGCAAAAACAAAACTTATCTCCTCGCTGTGCGTTTGTCTTGTAACACCTTAATCTGTCAGCTGAAACGTCTCCCCAGCCTTCCTTAGTGTCTACAGCGGCGATGATAACTAAATCAAACAAATCAGCTGTGTTCATCATATAAAGCCTGGTTTATGCTTCTCCGTCAGCTCCGCAAGGGACAGACACGCACGGATTGACGGAAGCGTTTTGCTCTCATACTTCTCCGTCTCCTGGGGAGTGTTGCAAAGCAATTGCCCGGCAGGACAACAGAGGGCGTAGCGCTGTTCTGTGGTATCCTGTCATGTATCGGTCCAAGATCGTGTGTTTATATTGTGTTTTTTGTGTATATAAGAGACTTTTAACACGGACATATTTGTCTCTCATTCCCCCACCGCTTCATGCGCTCCCCACCTCTAAACCCACGTTTCCTGTCATTTCCGTCCACAAATAAAACGCTTGCTGCGCATCTTTTCACTCCTCCAGTCACGGGGGGATAAAACGTTCATATTTTTAGAGTTTTTTCGCGAGGTATTCTTCAAGCTTCTCCGTGTCTGCCGCTAGTTATCCTCGGCTCTCTTTGCAATGGCGGTGCTGTAAACAACAGCGGCGTCCTGACCAATCACAAGCTTGCGTAATCCGTCTCGTTCGACAGATGTTTAAAAAAGTGGGCTCGACTCCGTACGTACTTGCGTGCCTGCCGGAGCCCTAAGCAAGGACGGATAATTGCGTTGCGTGTCTCCGCACTGACGCAGACGGAGAAGCATAAATCAGGCTTAAGTCATGCAGGAAACGTACTGAAGCAGATCAGCCGCCAATCTGAAGTTGCAAGTGGAATATTCTGGCCACATGGGGAAATAGAGGCTGGGGGGCCCTTCATTAATAGAATAGAATAGAATAGAATAGAATAGAATAGAATAGAATAGCCTTTATTATTGTTGCACAGGGTAGCGAAATTGGAATGCCACTCTCTTTGGTGCAAAATGTTAAGCTAGGGCACACCGGAGGCGGAAGCGCCACGCCGTCATTTTAAATAGAAACCATTATAGTTAATGAGAGAGGGCACATGGGGAGCGCTGTGTCCCCGAAGCACCACGCCAGTTCTATCTCAAGCATTGTGGAGTACTTTGCAACAGACGTTACGACGCGGAACGGCTTTACAGCACAAACCCAGCTGCAGTTTTGATAATTTTAAAGTACCATTGATCTTAAAATATTCTAATAAATAGCGTACTTACCCAGTTTTAATGAATATGAGTCTCACAAAACACGACGGTAAGTCTGATCACGTTAGTGTCACTCCCCGCTTTCTGTTCTCAAGTCCCGCGTGATGTTGTGACTATCGCGCAACTTTCCAATACGAGCTCAGCCGCGTGACACGTACTGTGTGACTAATTAACTTCTCAAAAGCTCCGGCGCGACGTGGCGTGATGCAGCACGGCGGTTCCGTCTCTGGTGTGCCCCAGGCCTAAAAGAATACAAGAAAATCATACAAATGTAAAATCAACAGTAAAATCTAGTGATGCACCGATATGAAAAATTTGTGCCGATACGATATCAGATATTAATATCTCTGTTATGGCCGATAACCGATATTTACCGATACCGATATACTGACATTAATGCTTCTAAAATCAGCAGATTTTGTATAAAATGAATATTATTAAAGATGATTTTACTTTATTAGGTACACACAACACTCACATTTACGCTTCTGAGACTATTGCAATCACTGTCACATGACTAAACAAATACACACCACCCCCCTCATCCTCGGAAACAGTTAAAAATTGGAAACAAGATGGAAAAAATATCAGTTGTTAATATCGGCACAGGTTTATTTATCGGACCAATAATGATATGTCGAAAAATGACTAACATCTGCCGATACCGATATTGATGCTGAGATATTGTCCATCCCTACTAAAATCAACAGTAACTGCAACAGGGATCCTGTAAAGGGTCATTTTAGCACATACTGGCTCAAGAAAATGACTTTTTTTTTTAAAGTTGCAAAGTATTCCTTTAAACTGATTTACCTTCAGTGGCTTTGTAGGGAGCCGGTGCGATCATCAGGTGAGATGCCACGGACACCCTGGACAGATCTCCAGTCCATCACACAGACAAACAGAGACAAACAAGTTACATCTAAAGACAATTTAGAGTCTCCGGTCAGCCTGACCTCCACGAGTTTGGTCTGTAAGAGGAAGCTGGAGTACCCAGAGAAAACTCACGCATCCACACAGAAATGCCATAGCTGGGATTTGAACCTGCAAACCTCTTGCTATGCTAGGCAACAGTGCTAGCAGCAACTGGGACCCCGTACAGGCTGAAGTATACTACCAGGTATATAATCAATACTCAAGAGCTGGGACGATTGTTGCTATGTAGCTTTTAGATTAGTTCCCACATTCAGTCCGTCCACAATATGCTTCCTCCCTAACCTCATTTGGTTCCTTCAACTACAGGTGCTGGCCAGTAAATTAGAATATCATCAAAAGGTTGAAAATATTTCAGTAATTCCATTCAAAACGTGAAACTTGTACATTATATTCATGCAATGCACACAGACCAATGTATTTCCGATGTTTATTACGTTTAATTTTGATATTTATAGGTGACAACCAATGAAAACATCAAATCTGGTATCTCAGAAAATTAGAATATTCTAAAGGCCAATGAAAAAAATGTTTGTTTCTCTAATGTTGGCCAACTGAAAAGAATGAACATGAAAAGAATGTGCATGTATAGCACTCAATACTTAGTCGGGGCTCCTTTTGCCTCAATAACTGCAGTAATGCGGCGTGGCATGGACTCGATCAGTCTGTGGCACTGCTCAGGTGTTATGAGAGCCCAGGTTGCTCTGATAGTCGTCTTCAGCTCCTCTGCATTGTTGGGTCTAGCGTATTGCATCCTCCGCTTCACAATACCCCATAGATTTTCTATGGGGTTAAGGTCAGGCGAGTTTGCTGGCCAATCAAGGACAGGGATACCATGGTCCTTGAACCAGGTGCTGGTGGTTTTGGCACTGTGTGCAGGTGCCAGGTCCTGTTGAAAGGTGAAGTCTGCATCCCCATAAAGTTGGTCAGCAGCAGGAAGCATGAAGTGCTCTAAAACTTCCTGGTAGACGGCTGCATTGACCCTGGACCTCAGGAAACAGAGTGGGCCAACACCGGCAGATGACATGGCACCCCACACCATCACTGACGGTGGAAACTTTACACTGGACCTCATGCAACGTGGATTCTGTGCTTCTCCGCTCTTCCTCCAGACTCTGGGTCCTTGATTTCCAAAGGAAATGCAGAACTTGCTTTCATCAGAAAACATAACTTTGGACCACTCAGCATCAGTCCAGTCCTTTTTGTCCTTGGCCCAGGCGAGACGCTTCTTGCGCTGTTTCTTGTTCAAGAGTGGCTTGACACACGGAATGCGACACCTGAATCCCATGTCTTTCATGAGTCTCCTCGTGGTGGTTCTTGAAGCGCTGACTCCAGCTGCAGTCCACTCTTTGTGGATCTCCCCCACATTTTTGAATGGGTTTGTCGTCACAATTCTCTGCAGGGTGCGGTTATCCCTAGAGCTTGTACACTTTTTTCTACCACATTTTTTCCGTCCCTTCGCCTGTCTGTTAATGTGCTTGGACACAGAGCTCTGCGAACAGCCAGCTTCTTTAGCAATCACCTTTTGTGTCTTGCCCTCCTTGTGCAAGGTGTCAATGATTGTCTTTTGGACAGCTGTTAAGTCAGAAGTCTTCCCCATGATTGTGGTGCCTTCAAAACAAGACTGAGGGACCTTTTAAAGGCCTTTGCAGGTGTTTTGAGTAAATCAGCTGATTAGAGTGGCAGCAGGTGTCTTCTATATTCAGCCTTTTCAGAATATTCTAATTTTTTGAGATACCAAATTTGGAGTTTTCATTAGTTGTCACTTATGAATATCAAATTTAAATGTAATGAACATTGGAAATACATTGGTCTGTGTGCATTGCATGAATATAATGTACAAGTTTCACGTTTTGAATGGAATTACTGAAATATTTTCAACCTTTTGATGATATTCTAATTTACTGGCCAGCACCTGTAAATGCTACATGTAACCTTCTCTCTAACATGACTGAGACATTAAACAGTTTTGATGTCAATTTATTGTAAAATTCAGCACAAAAATACCCAAAATAAAGACTACGCATGTCTACAACACTGTTAGACTCTCTTTTAAACAGTTATCAGCAAAACAAAGTTGATTTGGAGCAAACTCGCTCTTTTCAGATGGCAACAAAAGGCTTTGGTCTTGGCTGTGCTCAGACTAGCCGTTAGCCCATCAGTCTGTGCGCTACACAGCAGTGAAAGTGTGAGAATTTCTGCGGATTCCTCAAAATGAACAAGTCAAGAATGTAACCAGCTCAACAGAAACCCTGGAGGACATTTATGAAGGAAGCAGAGTGTGTGCAGATGTTGGCTCAGCTTCAGTGCTGTTTAAACAGGATGACTCTGCAGCACTTTGAACTAAAGGATCTTGTCGAACACCAGAGTTTTGCCACATAGCAGAACTTAACTCCTTGTTGCTCCCTAGCTAAATCCCGTGCCTCTTGGAGGATCTGCGCTTCGAGGACACTCCACTACTTTTTCACAATTGTTGGCACGTTCATTCAAATCGTACAAGGCAGTACACGCATCAGCGTCTTACTGAGTTTTAATTTAGCTCTTAGCCCTCTGATTTATGCATGCTTGGCATCCGTTGTTTTGGCTGGCTTCCTTTTACAAGAGGGAATCTGTGCTTGCAATTTTTTCCAACGCCGTGCGCCAAAAACCATGAGCAGGAGCTGGAAACGAGTGCAGATAGGTGAGAGTGACTCATTAAACACCGGCGTTTTTCCCCTCAGCCGCATGGCAGACATCATTTAGTCACGTCTCTAGTGCTTATGTAGGTCAAATCTTTTAAATAAGTATGTATATTTGTCTCTTCTGACTTGCAGCAAATTTCTCCATGTTACTTACATTTGCCATGACAAAATCTGGTGTTGGCGGGAGTCACTTGTGGTGGAATAGAAAATATGGTGTGTTGCTGTGGCGTTTGATGCCAGACATGCTTTAACAATCTGCTGCTGACAGAGCTGGGTTCATTTTTTTAAACGCTACTCAAACTTTGAATAAAACACAAACAGGAAACTATCAAAGTTTTTAATCCTTGACAAAAAAATAAAACGCTACAACATGACAAACTGAAACAGAGCAGAGTTCCTCGTTTGTGTTTCAGATGGCTGTCCAAGTGAAAACCGAATGTCTGACTTCAAACCCTTTTTAAAACAACATTTTTGTACACTGCATAAAAGTCAAATGCATGCCAGGATTCACTGTTTTCTGCTTATTTAATTTGCTCTAATTAAAACTCCCCTTTCTCACTTTTTAAAACTATGATTAAAGTGAAGCTGTTCTGTAATTTTATTTCTATACAAACACCAAAAGAGCAATGTTTTGACGTGCGATCTGTGGAAAATTATTGGTTGTCACAAATTGAAAGCGCAAAAAAATAAAAAAAATTGTACACACTTTGGAATATGAATAGTTCAGCTTGCATGTTTACGCGCCTCTAACATAATGAATACAGAGATGTAGAATAGGGAGATAGAAGCTTGTTTTTAAGGCCTATTTCCTAACTGACCATCTGAGATCCTGCACAACAGTCGTTTACAGTTAAAGGAGTGAAACACCTATACATGAAAACTAGCATACATAGACTTTCCCATGTTGTCTCACAATGGGAAAGGCAGTCAGGAGAGAGCAGAGCGCGTCTGGGTTAGTAGAAGCGAGTCTGAGTGGGAGATGATGTTTTGCTCCTAACTGATCAAAGTTTGAACCGTGGTCATAAACAACATGAGACGCCATCTGTGTCGCTCTACATTACCCTTCAGTGAGACTCTCGTACAGATCAGGATGCCAGGTTCACAACCTTCCACTGGTACTGGAGCCGATGAAACAGCGTCGACAGCACGACAAACCAGTCTTTGGATAGTCTCCAGGTAAAAAGCGACAGGTGTTTCACAGCGTCAAAGGGACCCCCCTTTGGGTCAGCGAGTTCAGCTTTTATTCTGAAGGAACCATTGTTTTGTTGATAACGACGACAGGATTTCCCAGCTTTCTAGCTTAAAAAGAAAAGTACATACTTCACTTAGCATGCGATGGACTTCAGGGGATCTCGAGATCTGGCTGAATACTGAACATAAAATGGTGTTGCGCTGCTTTATTAATCTTGATGTTTATGATTCTGGATGAATCACAGCTGACAGATTAAATAAACACCACAGAGACTCAGCCACGCTTCAGACGTGAAGGTTCTGATTGGATTTGCGACCGGAAAGTGTCATGATTATTTATCTTTGTCTATCAGCGTGTGTAGTGACTAGAATAAGTCATTTACTTATTAAATCATTAATCATAACATTGTGATTTCACAGATCGGTCACATGGTTATTATTGACTTACACTTTGATTGATTAGCTTTATTAAAATAGAGTTCTTTGATTAATTAAAAGAAAAGAGTTCATTCTTCGTTCTTCTGTCTTCATTGCTGGAATGTAAACAGTTTAGAAGTGAATGCATGACCTTGAGGCTGTTTCATGCACTCTGGCACTGTGTCAAAAGAAACAGCTGTTAGAGGGTAGAAATGGCTCCCTCATCACGTTACAAAGCTAACTGTTAGCATTAGCAACTCCACAACACGACAGAACTCCTTCAGGGTTGTGTTACCGGTGGAGATGAAACATTATCACGGTGAATGGAGGCAGCAGATTAATCACATTGCTGTTAGCCAATCAGAGGGAAGATGTCCAAATATCATCAATAGTAATGAACAAGATTCCAAAATTCACTGTTTTCTGCAACCAACTACTTCCTGAAGCAGGAGTGCCAGAGCTTTTTGTTTCGCCACAGAGCTTGGCTCACCAGGCATTTATTTATAGAGACCACAGCAGATTTATTGAAATAACAATTTTAGTCCCTCTTGAACGGTCACTTTATTCATATTTTAATACATCTTCAGTGGTTTCTAGTAGGAATGAATGCCTTGGTCAAGGTCAAGGCAACTTTATTTATACCCGTAGGTAGATATGATTTACCGTGAAATCAGATCTGACATCGTCCTTTCACACACCAACTACACAATATATCAGACAACATTAAAGGTGCTCACTCGCTAATTAATTAATTGGCTAACAATAAAATATGTAAAAAACTTATAAAAAAAACTTTTTTTTAAAGTTGTACCCCGAGGGAAAATTATAACGGTGTACTATTTTTAAGACCTAAAAGTTGCCCACATCACAGCTGAGCTTGAGATTTTGGAGTCTTATTTCCTGATATTTGGACATATCGCCCTGGACTGGATGACAGCAACACGACCCTGCCACTGACTTGCAATGTTGATGTTTTATCTCCACAATAACAAAAGCCTGGAGGAACTTCTGCTGTGTGGTGGAGTTGCTAAATTTAACAGTTAGCTTCTACTACCTGAGACGCTGTTTCCTGGATGCTAAACAGACAACAGCCTTCCCCGTAGCGAGTCAAAATGGGTGAGTCCATGAAAGCTAAGCGACAGTGTGATGTCACACTTATCAGGCTTTTCTAATCCTAGCGTTTCACCATCTATTTTGTGTCAGAAACTAATGCAGGTGATAGGTGTAGGAGACTATTTTCATGTTCAGCCCGCATGAAAAACTCGGACTGACTGATTATAATCAGAAATAATCATTAAAAAGTTATTTTTAAGTGTCCCACACCTAATTTACATCATGTCACTTGTTGCATATAATGTAGAACTTGACAAAAAAAGAGTTTAATATTAATTATATAATTCTGACAGAAACATTTCTTGGAATTTTGGGCCTTGCAGCCCATTGAATTACTAGCTTTGGGAAAAGATTTAGAACTAGGCACAGAACTGTGTGAACCTACACATAAAAGAGTAGTCAAAAGTGCAGAATGGTGTCTGTCGTGCATTTATTTTGCCAATTCCATTAAAACAAAAAATAAATATATGCTAATGAACAATTCCACTCTAAGCACTTCCAGCTGGGATGCCAGTGACACCTCACCATAATGAATATTAGACTTTAATCATAATGAATGTTAATGTTAATTGTTTGTCTGAAAACTGAGCAACATGAATCCTGAATGTTAGGATAGAAACAGACAGATAGGTGTGGACTCAGGTCACATGACTTGGACTCAAGTCATTATTTTAATGACTTCTGACTTGACTTGATTAAAATCTATAAAGACTTAAAACTTGACTCGGACTTGAACGCCAGTGACTTGCGACTTGAATCGACTTGCATCTGTTGACTCGATGATGACTGGAGCATATTTGACATTTTAGCGCAAAAGTGGCACGACATGGACAAAAGTCATTAATGATTCTTGGTTCTGGGTTTGATCTTGTTCTGCTAAATGCAGCAGCTCTTTGTTTATAATCAGTTTCAGTTGCACTTTCTGCTCGTTTGAGGCAATAAATGAAGCTTTAAGAAGCTTTATTTCTGGAACGTATTAATTATCATTGTCAAGAAATAAAAGATAGACAGATGGCTTGATTATGGCTTGAAAATTCAAAGTTAAGGACTTAGACTTGACTTAGACTTCCACATCATTGACTCAGGACTTGACTTGGACTTGGCTGTCTTTGAATTGGACTTGACTCAAGGCTTGTGACTAACTTGTGACTTGCAAAGCAGTGACTTGGTCACACATTTGGTAACAGCTGATCTAGATCGCCTCTTTCTAACATGTTTAGGTACATATTTCTACTAATTATGCCTATTTGGACTTCACACTGTGACAGCGTTGGGCGTCGTCTTTAAAGGTCACTTTCTGTCCTTTCTTTGGAAGTTACATGTTTATGAATGAAACCTTGTGAGGGAAAACGTTTTAGCAGCTATCTAGTGTTTTGTGGTGGTGATTATCACGAGGAACTTTACATCCCTAAATATTTGTTGTCAGGAAGGAAGACGGACTTTATTAGATTTTAAGTGGTTTTGAAATCCAGAGTGAGACCTGGAAAATGTGGATGTGGAATGAGACTTGACCACTAATCAACAACTTCCTGTTCCAAACGTTGCATCCTCTCTTTTGTCTCACGGGGACGTCGATGTTGAAAGATCAAAGTCCAAGGAGAGAAGCAGAATCGGCACCCGTCCAGCTTCAAATAACTCAACATGTTTTTGATTAAACACAAACAAGAGCGCAAGTCTCATAAAATAATGTTTTATATAATTAGAAAATATAGTGGTGTAGACAAGAAGTCATATGAGAATAATAATAAAATTAATTGTTTTGAGAATAGGATAAAGCTGAGGTCACATATTAACATTTTGCTGCTTGCATTGAAAACAGACGCGATTGAAAGTATTTATTAAAGTTTTTCCAGACTTCTCTGCCCTCAATAGAGTCTCAAACAATGCATGTAAATGTGCTCATGGCTTTATAAAAGCTTTCAGCTGCAGACGCCTGCATCCTCATTGTTGTGTTTTTGCATCCAACACATTTGTTGCTTTCTAATATTTCTTGTAATAAACGCAAAATATACAAAAAATTTGTTTTTAAAAGGCTTTAAGAGTTAAACCAGACTTTCACTCAGAACATTTGTATACTTTTGCAAAAGAAGTCACTGTGATTTTTTTATTACTTTTGATTGTTTTATTAATTTTGCTGTTAATGTTTTTGGTTTATAGCACAAAAGGCTATTTTTTCTCCAGTCTGTGTCTTGAGGAACCAGCAGATAGTGATTGTAATGAAACATACAGATTAAACAGCAACAGGCTGTAGTTCCTCCTTTAGAAGTTTCTAGTATTTGATGCCAAATTCCTTCATATGTGAATAGAAAGATCAAACTTTCCCATGTCCACCTTAAAACTAATCCTCACAGTTGTCAGAGGCTTGGAGCATGTTTGTTTGTTTATTGTGCTTAAATTTAACTTTAACTGGGCTGTTTATGGAACACACACACACGCACGTGCGCGCACACACACACACAGGAGGGGGCATAAGGTGGTTTATTAAAGACAGCTGTCAGCATTTTGCTGTTCCTAAGACAACTGCAGTAAAATGTTAGTTGCATCTGCAACACTTTCAGGGCGACTGTTGCAGTTTACGGCAAAGATTTAAACAATTTGCAATAATTTTTTAATTTTAAAGTTCACACTCCTGCTCGCTCAGACCCATTGTTTAAATTACTCCCACTTAAAAAAATATATAGAATTTATAATCAACTCAAGTTAAGTCTCATTCTTTCATAATTTTTTTTTTTAGATTTTTACATGTAAAAGTTATATCTAACAGTTTTTTATAGATAACTTCCTGACTGACCTCTGAGTCCAACAGGAATGAAGAGCTAATGGTTAGTTTGAGTGCAGTGAAGATCAAATTATATTAATTCCATCTTGAAATGAACCCGTCTCTGAATGTGGTACTTCACTGAAATCCCATCTTTAAAATATTTTTTCTGATTAAAATCAGCCACTCTGAGTTTGACATGCGGGCTGAACATGAAAATAGTCTCCTACACCTATCTCCTGCATTAGCTTCTGATAGAAAACAGACGGTGAATCTCTAGGATTTAAAAAGCCTGACATAAGTCACACAGTCAATTAATATTCATGGACTCAACTATCTTGACTTGCAACAGGGAAGGCTGTTGTTGGTTTTGCGTCCAGGAAACAGCAGAGAACGTCTCGGCAAGTTTAAGCTAACCGTTAGCATTAGCAATTCCACAACACAGCAGAACTCCTCCAGACTTGTGTTATTTGTGGAGATTAAACAGAGCAAACAGAGTATGTGGTAGAGTCACGCTGCTCTTATCCAGTCTGAGGTGAGATGTCCCAATATCAGGAAATAAAATTCCAAATCCTGCTGTCTGAAGTTCAGCTCAGATGTGACTCACTTTTAGTTCCTGAAGCTATATACATAAACTTGAATTGAATTGAATTGAAACATGTGCACCAGGGTGCCTCCGTAAAACGTCCAAAAACATGAACGTTTATTCGCCCGTGACTGAAGGAGTAGAAAATAAAGTGCAAACGCGGACGGAAACGATGGGAAACGTGGATTCAGAGGTGGCAACTGCATGAAGAGGTGGAGGAGAACGAAGGACAATTTTGTCCGTGTTAAAACGTCTCTGAAATATATAAACACATTAGTAAATACATGTTTATGGACCGGATGCATGAGTGTTATGGTGGCAGGATACCACAGAAAATGCTATGCCCTCTTGTCCTGGGGGGGGGGGGACTTGTTTTGCAACACTCCACTGCCTGCGCAGAAGTTTGCATGTGAAAACCTTTCCGTCTCTCCGCATGTGTCTCTCCATTGCGGAGCTCACAAAGGAGTATAAATCAGGCTTTAGAAAGCATTCATGCCTACTAGAGATTGCTGTCAATGCAAATGTCTGAAATACATTTTCTGTTTCAATTTCAGAGGGTGGAGCCACTACGATACACACACACACAGGCCAACAGTGGCATTGTGACATCATATGGTACCAGCTATTACCATACCTCTTAGCCAATAGTGACAGCAGATTTAAATTCAAATACAGTGTGGAGTGTGGAGTGGGGCGACGGTGGCACAGGAGATAAGTGCTCGCCCCGTAATCGGAAGGTTGCAGGTTCGAGCCCCGCTCAGTCTGTCGCTGTCGTTGTGTCCTTGGGCAAGACACTTAACCCACGTTGCCTGCTGGTGGTGGTCGGAGGGACCGGTGGCGCCAGTGCTCGGCAGCCTCGCCTCTGTCAGTACGCCCCAGGGCAGCTGTGGCTACATTGTAGCTCATCCCCACCAGTGTGTGAATGTGTGTGTGAATGAGTGAATGACTGATTGTGTTGTAAACCGCCTTGGGGGGTTCCATGACTCTAAAAGGCGCTATATCAAATACAGGCCATTTACCATTTATTACCTGAAGAAGGCGCAACACTGACAGTTTCAGGAAGAATGTTTCCATTTTAACTAAGATGCACTAAAGTGCCAAATTATTGACTACACATGTCTACAGCATGATAAGACACTGATTTATATAGTTGATCAGAAAACAAAGTTGATTCGGGGGTGACTTGCTCTTTAAGCAAGTTTATTATAAGTACAAAAGCAGAAAAAAACTCATATTTTAATATTGGAATTTGGACTTTTTCCCTCAGAATTCTGAAAAAATCCTCTTCAGTAGATAATTCTCAAAAGTTATAAATAGTCTTTTTTTATAAGGTCCTGTAGATGCAGCTCTAAACAAATGCATTCCGTTGGCTGAGGAGAAAAACAGCCCATTGGGTTCCAGAGACCCCTGATGATCTGAACTTTAGGAGACAATTTCCCGTGAAGTTAGTTTGGTTTTCCCGCTTCGATCATCTCTGGAAAAAAAAAACTGTCTCCACGTAGAAAAGTTAAAGAACTGTAGGCGTGAATCCTTCTCCTTAGCTCCCTCCCTCGGCCAATCACAGGACCGGTTCTAATGAGCGCACTCCTCCGATTTGCCCGGATCTCCTGTCAGAGGGAGTGAGTGGCAGGCTGAGGAGCCGAGAGGAGGAGGTGTCTGCGAGTTGTGGGGGGCCAGACAGAAACTTTTTCTTGAGCGTTTGCCCCGCTGACTCGACTGGGCTGTGACGGAGAGAAGGGCCAACATTCCGGGAGGCGCAGCGTTGCGGGACACTTCAGAGGAGAGGCGCAGTCAGAGCGGGACGCACGGACGGAGCTCATCCCCGTCAGCCAGCTGGAGGAACACACACCAATACACCCCTATGGCTGCCTGAGAAAGAACCAGACACCCCCCTCCCCCCTTTTGTCTCTCTTTCTCTGGGACTTCTTTTTTTTACTTCTAGTTTTGTCCTAAGAAGTTGTTGCGCGTCTAATTAGTCGCTCCCAGTTCCTGAGTGAATCCAGCAGCCGTGGACGGCGCAGCGCACAGAGTCGGTCATGGATACCCATATAAGATGGAAAGTTAAACGGAGGATAAGGGACGTCCACATCACTGTAGCGGTGACTCTGCTTTTTCTCACGTCGTGGGCGAGTTCAGGTAAGATGCTCGGAGGAGAAATGACTTTTCTCCACAGTGGATCACCGATGCCCGCCCACCTCCTCCTCCCCGCGCCTTTACGCAGTCCGTCTGAAACTTAGGGACGTTTTAAAACACGAATTTAAAAAACTTCCCTTTTAGAAATCCTGATAATTTGCTGCCTTCTGAGCGATGAAGCAGTCCAACAGCGTAGATGTGTTCCTAATTGGTTCTTGTGGGAAACGTTACAAGTGTCACACACACACGTTTAACTTTATGAAGCCCTTTGTGCTGATTTATTGAGGTGTTGCAAGAATAAAAGGTTGTGGTGGAGTTTAGGGAGTTCAAAAAGGTCTTTTTTCTTCTGAGGGATGAGAGGGATGAGCACGAAGAGGGAGGGGCTGTAGCTTGTTCTAAGTGGTGGGGTGGAGCCGCCTGAAGGACCTTGGGCATCAGGGGACGCTGGGTACTGCTGCGCCTCAGTCCAATTTTCTTCATCACGTTTTTATGTAGGATAATTCAGTTATGGATGTACGGTTTAGGGGATGTGATGTAGTGGTGGACAAGGGTTAGGGTTCCACGGGAGGTGAATATATCAGTTTTGTTGCATCCCAGGGGGGGTCAGAGGTCAGTTAGAGGGGCGTGTTCCGGTGTTCCTTTATGTATTATTAGCAGCTTACGACGGGTTGGCATGCCTGGTGGTCTGCTGAGGTTCTGACACCAGCTTTTAAGGAGAACAGGTGGCCTCTCCTTTCTGTTTACTCAGAAATGGTGCTGATGGTGTGAATTTGTACTGAACGATTTAAAAAAAGCTGAATTTTGGTGTTTTTTCTTAGTAAATCTAAACCTGAGGAAGTTAAATCACACAGGGCGATGTATTTTTCTTTGTTGTAAAGTCTAGCTGAAAATCCGGCTCATGTTGAAGGCAAAAGGTGACGTTTGATGTTCACAGCTTCGTGAAGCTGCAGGGTGGATTTTATAATTCTGATTAATAACATGCCATCCACAAGAAAGATAAATAAACTATCCTGTTCATCAAACGCAAGAGTCGTACTTTTAATCAGCTGTTTTCCTCATTATGTTTGTGGTTTATAGATACTCCAGAATGAAAATAACACAATTGCTTTCATGGGTTTTCACCATCAGTTCAGACAAACTTTAATAGGAAGAAAAAAAATCACCTTTTTGTTATAAAATATGCATTTTCAGCCTTTTTTTACTGGCTTTACAGGAGGGGTCTCCAGACTCTTAGCTCACAAATGAAAGGTCTTGTAGACGCGTGAGTCCAGTTGATGTTGGTTTCTGTAGACTGGTGTCCTGAACCAAAAGGCATAGATCAGGGGTGCCCAATGTGTGACCCAGGGACCATTTGTGGCCCTCGGAGGTCCTCAATTGTACCTTGACATTGGTGGAATTTTGTTTCCAACTGGGTTTTGATGTAAATCAACACATTTAAATATTAGGAGCCGTACAATTAGAAAATGTCACCATAATTTGTTTTCTTTAAATTAAAAGCACATCTCAGTGGCTCAAGAAGACTTTTTAACTAGATTTGGGCCTTGATCATTGAATAAGTTTAACTTCCTCACAGACTGAACGGTTTCTGTGAGACGGGACACCTCCTAAGCAACTTTAGCTTCGAGTTGTTGAAAATGGACAACATCTGTCCCAAACAAACAAGTGTCTTTGGCTCTTTGTCCTGAAAACACTCTGGTTTATTGGTGATGGTGGTGTGAGGGCTTGGCTGGTGTCGTACGGCGCCTCACACCTCCTAACGGCTGGGTGAGCTCCAGCTCCATTGGATCCTTAACGAGAATAAAGCAGGAGGAGCAAATAAATTCACTTAGTAAAATTATAACTTTTTCAAACAACTGGAGCAGTAGAATGGCTCAGCAGCACCTGGCAAAGACTTTAGCTGATCACATATACTGAGTTATGATCAATTATTGACTATTGATCTTTCCATATAAAAAGGACAAAGTTTCACAGCAAAAATTAAAACATGTTTTATTACTTAAATATCAAATGTTGTTTTTATTATCATGTGTAGAAATCTGACTATGAACTTGAAAGGTTTTATGGGAATATTCCTTTAACTCTTAGGAATCAGCTTGTCTGTGAATGAAGCCATGAGTGACCAAGTCCACCTGCAACTGAACCATCATCAGTGTTTGTTGCTTTCTGTTGGACTCACCAACCATGCTAGGTGATATTAGCAGGACAACCTAATATAAAATCCTCCATTTTTGATTATTTTAAATGTTGAGGTAAGACAGAACCACCTTTACAGCTGATTTACTGAGATGCAAGCTGACAGAAGAGAGAAAGGATGCCGGACTACAGCAGCTTTTACCTCTTTTTATGCTTGAGGCAGACATATGGATTTTTGCGGTTGGTTCCAACTTTCCAAGTGGGATCTCTCCACATTGTTCCAGTTGATTTTCCATAAACTATAAACTCAGAAATTCGACTTCTGGGGTTCAATGGAATGCACCTTACGTCTGGGTTTGTACTAGTTAGCTGCTGTCTTTGCTTTTTGACAGCTGATGTTCACGAGGCAACATACGGTCACTTTCTTTGGGGTTTTGAACTTTTTATGGCTTTTATAAATTCATGTTAAGTTTGGTGAAAGTGAAGTAAACAAACATACTTTTAACTCATTCACTGCCAGCCGTTTCCTAATCAGAAGTGCCCTTCGCTGTCGGCGTTTTTTTTTTTTTTTTACAGTTTTTACTGGTTTTTTAGAGTCACAGAACGTTGCGCGCTAGCATGATGTCAACTCCAAAACAACCAAAACAAAGAGGAGACTCACCTCTTACATCAGGAAGAATCAGCACGTTTCGAGCGTTATCCGTTCTTTCATAATCCGTTGTCGAATATTGATCGGCAGAAGGTTTTCCGGTTCGCGCCTCACTTTTTTACAGCAGCGGCCCAAAACGATCTCCTAACACATGGATTTTCTGCTTCCTGATCATGTGACGTGTGACGTATGCAGATGAAGATCGGCTTCAGAGCTAGGATGTTTGTTCACACGGTGCGGGGGCTCGTTCCGACGCCCACACAGTAAAAAAACGCAAATGACAAATGTAGTCGTCATTGGCAGTGAATGAGTTAAAAGCTAAGCTAAACGCTAAAGTTTTATCCATTAGTCAAACTCGTATTTGTGTGAATTAGATCAGTTCTTTGAAACTTCCATCTGTAGTGCGGTTCACATGGTAGGATAATTGTACTGAATTGTGACCTGATTCTCCTCCTCCAACATTCTTATGGACGCGTCCAATTACTGTAATGGCTCTGAAGATAGTCTTATCATCTTATCATTTCTGCTGTGCGTGGTGTGTTTTGAGCAATTTTGTCTGCTCGAAAGCACGTTACGAATGCTCGGATCACAAATTACGACAAAAAGTCCTATAGTCATCATCTCACTGGTGAAATTACATCTCTGCATTTGACTCACCCCTGTGGGGAGCGGTGAGCTGCAGCAGTGGCTGTGCTTGGGAACTATTTGGTGGTTTAACCCCCCAACCCAACCCCTTGAAGTTGAGTGTCAAGCAGGGGGGCATTGGGTCCATTTTTAAAGTCTTTAGTATGACCCGACTAGATTTGAACCCCGATCTTCCAGTGCCAGGCTAGACACTCTACTACTAGGCCACTGAGAAGGTTAATAACGTGTTGAATTGTCTTGGTCCGATTTTCAAAGACAATCAAGTGTGCTTCCTGTTGAATGTGACGTTTAGCCAATCAGAAAGGGAGGTGAAAGAAGTAAGCAGCACACTCCTAGTCCACCATGTTCGTTTGTTCCAAAGTGACGTTTGATTTAGCGAGATTTTCCGTCCGATCAGGGAACGTTAGTGTGAAATTGGTTTGTGTGTAGTTGGAAGCCCACACCATATGCTATAGAACCAAAATTGGTAAATCCATGATAATTTTTATGTACGACCTCACATTTTTTGAAAGATGTCTGTTAATAAAAAAAATCCTGCTGTGTGAACCAGGTCCAAAAGTCATGCCTGGTATCAGGTGACAACTGTAAAATATGTGGAGGGATAAGGACATGAAATCTAGACTAACAGGTGGGTTTAGCCATGGTCTATTGTAGCCTCAGCAGGTCTGCCATTGGCTCGGCTAAGTGTGGGCCAGGCTAATCAACTGGGCAGGGGCGCCTCCAGAAAATTTAGATAAGGGTGGCCAGATGGGGCCAAATAAATTCTTGGGGTGGCACACCAAATTGTTCCTTGCGGTAACTCTGGTTGAATTTAGTCTTTGGCGATGTACTGCATTGCACTTTTATTCGTTTTTATTAAAATAACAGAACGTATCCAAAACATTTACTGGTAACTTAAATTTTACAAAGACAAACATTTTAGAAAAATACATTTCAGTTATTTAATATGTTATCCCAAATAAAATAAAAAATGTATTGTTTTAGGTTAACTCACCTGTGTTGCTGTGTTCACAAAAATAAAAACTTTTTTAAAATGGTGAGCAGCAGAAACATATGTATTTTTTAAATTCAGGTTATTTCGTTACTCATCAATTGTACATTTTTTTTATTTTGTTTTATAATTATGTCTTGAATAAACAAGATCAATATATGGCTTGACTGAACATTAATATGATTTGTTAACACTGGCTTTTCCGGGGGGGGGGGGGGGGGGGGGTCATGGCCACCCCTGGCCACCTCTTGGGGTCGCCCTTGCAACTGGGTGGGCTGAGCACCATTACAGCAGAGCTTTTATATGATGATGGCAGAGCGGTGATGGACTGAAAGAACAAAGATGGCAGTGGTGAAGTTGTAAAAGGCTGTAATAGCTGCTTTGACGATGGGTTGACTGATTTCTGTCACGTGTTGGTTGCTTTGATTGGTCCTAGCGTTGTCCACCTGCGTGCAAAGACTGAAAGACAGTTGCAGATTTCGCCCCTACGACGGAGCTCTGTATACAGGTTATACCATGCCAAGACTTTGCATTGTAATTTTTAGAGTTAATATTGATAAACATTAATCAGTTAGGAGAGATTTATTGCATTAGATCAGAAACAAGGACGTTTTAATTATTAAATAATTATGAAATGATGGGAGCTGATGTGATTTGTGTTGTTGGGTTGGGTAATAAGAATGCACTTGTTTCAAAGTTATTTCAAAACTTAGCAATACTTTAGTTTCTTACTAGATTCTTACTAGAAGCATTTCAGCAGCTAATGATTTGCCCAGCTAGAAAGGCGTCAGCGCACATTTTTATGATGTTGTAATTAGTTTACTGTAACTTCAGAGTACAAGTGCTACGTTCATGGATGGATGGCTCTGGTATATAAAGATATCTATACGTTTTAAGGTTAAACTAGTTTACTGAAGTGCTAAATATTAAGTTTGGCCTTGTGTGGGATTTCTTTGCACCCTCTGCCGAGTTTGAAGTCATCACCAAACGCAATAAATTCAAAGGACAAGGTGAACATCATTGATTTACTCTACCTGGACTCCTGCTGTCTTTGCATTAGTTTGGAAACATTAAATCTAAGTGAAAAGTGACACTAAGGGAGAGCCTGTAGGTCAGAAAGGTCAAGCATGAGAAGCTGGCTCAGGGTTCAGAGGTGAAGGTGAGGGCTTTCTGCTTGTTCGTCAGGTTCATCGTTTTGTTGCCTAAAGGCAGGAATTCTTTATGTGCTTGGCCCATTTCTTCTAGTTTTAAAATAATTCCCAGCTGACAGTTGCAGGAAGTGAGACTAACACAAGGAGTGTGTTGGCTTTTTAACAGGAAAAAGATGCACAACAGTTATTTGGAGTGTTTTGATCTCTCTGTTTTCCAGTCTGAGATACAGCTTTGGGTCAGAGGTCGATTCTTAATCCACCTTTTCTGCTTCGATGTTCGGTTTCATCAGCCAACAGTTTCTTTTTACGAGTTTTATTAGTGTTTTGACTCTTTTCACTGAAGTTTGTTTCAGATAATTAACTGAAAGTCTTTTAGGGCCTGGCCGTGCTCTGTGACAGACCTTCGCACAGAGCCAGAACCCACATGTACAGAGACTTTTAGTAATTAGAAATGCTGGAATAACATTCTTGGAATACCAAGGAGGAAATTTGGCCAGAGCTGCTTTATACGACAGCACTTAAAGGAAGAGTTGTTTTGCAAAAACCTCACAAAGTACATCCGACATTTAAGAAATGTGCCATAAACTCATATTTATTTAATGGTAATGTAAGTTTTAAAGAGATGAACTGGAGACTTTGCTGTTTTACTGAGTGCCTTCACATCTGGATTTGATCAGCTCCATTGTGCTGTCTGCTAAGCCCTGCAAAAAGTTAGAGAAATGTTTTCCAGATGTTTTCTTCCCATTCTTGGTTGGAACAGGGCACCATGATAAAAATACAGTTGTAACATTTTCTTTCTTTTTTTAAGGAAATACCAAACTTTCTGTTGGTTTTAGGGAAAATTTCCGTTCAGATATCAATGAACCACTTATAGAAGCGTTTGTAGGTGTAATGTCAGCAGGCCATCCAGGGTCGTTCAAAGGTTCTTTTTGTTTATGCAGGTCAGCTTAATGGTGGGGTCAAAGGTCGGCCTGCATCTGTTTTTCATTTACAGTTTCTTTATATCGAGGCTACTCGTCTTCACGAGGAGCTTTAATAGGCGGGTCAAATCTGCCCTTTTTTTCATGAGGAAAAGTTCATAGAAATGAAGCCGAATGCCTTAAAGTCGGAAGTAAAATTGGTTTGGTTTCAAATATTTGTTTTGTCTGCAAAGCCATCACCCCCACGAGTAGCCCGTGCATCTGTAATTATTTAAAGTTGCTCACTTTCAAGCTGAGGTCATGTCAGACTTGATCAGATAAGTGGTGGTGGGAGAAAGTGGCTTCTTGTGTGTGCCTTTTGCCTCGGTGCAGAGGGAGAATCTGGGTTGTGCCGAGGAGTAGTGACCCAGCAATCGTCTGAGCCACTTCACCCCCGTAAATGCGCCCTTTGTGGAAAGGACGCCGTAAATCAGCTCTAATGCCCGATATTAACATGGCAGATAAAACAAGAAAATGCAGGACAAGTCTCTGATCCGGTGTTGGAGTTAAGAAGGGCCTTTGTGCAGCACAGTCGGCTCATTATTTGCCATATCCTGCACAGTGCATCATCTACTCTGCTCTACTTTTTATCCTAATTAAGGGGCGTGCATTGCTTTGAACTGCTCATGGCACTTGGGCTTGATTTGAAGCCAGTTGCAGATTTTCTCTAAAGTTGTTTCTTCCTCAAACCTGCTGAAAACACACACAGCTCATTCCAAAAGAAGAGTGAAAGGGACAAAGTGTGCTTTATTCCGCAAACAAATCACAGATAAATCATAGTCAGTGCTGATTGGAAGCTTAAAACAACAGTGATGATGTAAAAGTTGGATTTGCTGCTTCGTGATGCAACCTCTCATGCATTTAGCATTTATGAATATGCTTTGTTTCTGCATGTGGTGCACGGTGGAGTGAAAAGCTAGGACTGGTCCAGGCTCACAAGCCAAGAATTCGCTTTAGCTGGGGAAACAGTGCTTTTCTCTGTAATAGGGTATTATAATCATTCCGTATGGAGAGCAATGTGTGACTCATCCTTTCCAACCCCATTCCCCCTTCTCCAGCCCGAGTTTAGCCACAGTCTTAGCAGCAGAAAAGTGAGCGTAAGCGTTTTCACCCCCTCTCCTCGTGAGGGGAAACAGCAGTTTCTGGTCAGACGGGGAAACTTCACCCGAGTCGTATATGTTCTATTTTAAATTTACTAGGTGATAACATTAGGAACAGTTGTAATGGAGGAATGGTATTGAAGTAAGACACGTTTTAGTCGATTCAGCAGTGTTTTTGTTCTGTGCCAGACTTCATTCATTTGGTCTTGTTGCACGAAGCTGAGTTAGCGTCCCTGAAAGATGAAGTCCAAGGAGAAGTCTAGGTTTTGGTATGCAACGTTCTTTACCTGATGGATGAGCATACTGACAGTTGGACGTTTAAAACATAAGGACCTGAATGGGAATGAGTCAGAAAAGAATGCTTGCCTAAAGGGATTTTTCTGCCATGTTGACGTTTGTTTCTGAGTTGACCTGTTGCAGCTTTCCTGAAGGGTTTCACCGGACAAAAATAGAGTTCCTGTCCATATGAGCCAACGGCTAATCCCACAGCAGTCCAGACTAAAGGCAGTTGCATTATTTGCGACGCCACCGACAGCGTCGCCGATGTTGGTGCCTCCGTTTATCTGCGGGCAGCAGAGGACGATGTCGCCCTCTACTGCCCACGCCCTCCTCACCGATGACCATGTTCCCACGAACAGTCCAGTGTGTGCACTCCTTCGTCATCGGCGATGCTCTGAAGAAGGCTACTGATGTGGCCGAAACTTGTCAGCAATCTTTATTTCTTTATTTCTGTGTTCAGAAAAGAACCAAATAATGGAATTGGACAACCAGCACAGAACAAACATAACAAAGAAATACTGAAGCAAACTTTTTTACTAATCAAATCTCCACAAATCCATTAAAGTTTGTGCTAATTATGCTTTACAAACTTTTACATCACCATCAACTTCTCGTTTTATAGCTCTTTATAAATTATAAATGACCCGCACTTGTATAGCGCCTCTCAGAGTAAGGACTCTAAAGTGCTTTACAATACAGTGTATCATTCATCCATTCACACACACATTCACACACTGATGATGATGAGCTACGATGTAGCCACAGCTGCCCTGGGGCGCACTGACAGGGGCGAGGCTGCCGAGCACAGGCGCCACCGGTCCCTCCGACCACCACCAGCAGGCAAGGTGGGTTAAGTGTCTTACCCAAGGACACAACAGCAGAATTCTCTGTCCGGAGCCGGGATCGAACCTGCAACCTTCCGATTACTGGACAACTCGCTCAACCTGTTGCGCTACTGCTGCCCCAAGTTTTACGAGAGGAAAGAGTTGACAAAAGTCATCAGCAGCAACACTTCTGTTGCATCCAGGCATCAAATCTAGCAGGAATTCAAAAATGATTTTGGCTTAAATAACCATGTAATACAAAAAAGATGGCAGTGTTTATAAAACAATAAACCGCTATGAAACCCAAAAAAATGGATTTGTTGTAAGCTGGGAGCAGTACAATGTCATGTGAGTCCATGAGCTGTGTTGTGCAAGTTAAACCTGCTGAATGGACAAACATCCAAAGCTGACTGATGTCATATTAAAATACCTCTAACTGTCATAAAGTTAGAGGATCTTGCATGTTTTTTTTTTGTAGAAATATTAAGAAACTCCTGCCATGACCTTGGATGCACTGGAAGTTCTGCTGCTGGTTAAATGTACTAAAAATGCACTGATTCTATCTTAGAGGGCAGATTTCTGGTTTATCTATTATGTTCCTTAGATAAAGACTTCCTAATGAAAGTGTGTGAGTTAGAGTTTAGCACGAGTGAGTTAATGGACAGAAAAATGTTGATTTAGTTTATTTTGTTGCCGCTTTACAGTGGTGTGTTCATTGACTGAAGAACAAAGTAAAGAAGATGATGGGGAGGTCCATAACATGGGAACCCAACCACAAAGCTTGGGTGGGTGGGTGGGGGGGCAAGGTGAAGTAAACATGCTGTGCTAAACTCCCACTGTTGAATTAATTAATCTTCGAAATGGTACAGCAGTAGCTCAGGAGGTAGATCGGGTTAACCAGTAATCAGAAGGTTGCTGGTTCCATCCCACCAGAGAATGCTGCTGTTGAGTCCTTGGGCAAGACCCTTAACCCACACTGCCTGCTGGTGGTGGTTGGAGGGACCAGTGGCGCCAGTGTTCAGCAGGCCTTGCCTCTGTCAGTGCGCCCCAGGGCAGCTGTGGCAAGATCGTAGCTCATCATTACCAGGGAGTGAATGTGTGTGAGAATGGGTGGATGACTGATTGAGTTGTGAAGCACTTTGGGGGGTTGCAGAACCCTAAGAAGGCACTATACAAAAACAGGCCGTTTACCATTTGAAGGGCATCGCTCCAAAAGTGAAACTTAGGGAGACTGCAGATCATCATTGGCTATGTCCAAATCCATGGGCTGCATCCTTCCAAGGCCGCAATTGAATCCAATTATGTCACAGCTAATTTACAAGGCCAGTCTAAGTTTGTTGGCTATCTAAATACAACCCACTGAAGCGACAGTCTTTTATTTGAATTTAAAGGATGGGATTGATATACCCTATGTCAAGGTTCATTGTGGGCTGAATGGAAGATGCTTGGTCTTCTGATAATGGTGGATGAAGCAGGAGATGGTTGCAGTTTTAAATGTGAGTATATTAATATCTGGGAGTAAAACAGGTAAAGCTTTTAGCAGTTTTCTTGGGATTGGTCATTTTTTGTCAACAATCATACAAACAGTAGTAAATGAGCTCGCCAAGTTTCAAGCTCCTTGCCATCATGGTTGCTAAGCAACATAATACATGCCAAGGTAAGGACGGAAATAAATCTGTAGGCAGGACGGTGCAAATTCAGTTACTCACTTCTGGTTTTAGCAGTGGATGAAAGACCGGCTTATGCCAACTGGGTAGGGTCCTTTGACGGATGCAGAACCTCAATTTGGACATATTTTCACCACAAAGAACTTTCAATTCTGCACCACATCTCCAAGGTGACATCGATTTAAAGAAAGAATTACAGCTTGGAGACACAATATGGGGCTAGCGGGCCAGAAACATGTCACCTGTTGAGTACCCTGGTCTGCAAAACAAAGTTATACAACTACATGAGAATCTGGGTTAAGAGTGCAGCACCACACCTTGTCGTTCGCTCATTGGTTCTGTTGGTTACTTATGGAGTTTCACTTAACTGAGGCTTTTCTGGATGCAGGTGTGGCAATAATTATTCAAACACTTAAAAACAGACACGCTATTCGTTGAACCACATTGGTGAAAATGACACACAGCCTAACAAACTTGAAGGAAACAGGATCTGACCGAAAGCCGAGGCAGTTGAGTTTTTACCTGAGTGGCAGATACCAACATGCTCACAACCTCGTTGTCTACACGTGTAAAGTTAAAGTGGATCTTCATGACAAATCCTGATGAATTTTATGTGATTCAAACTGGTGCCGATGTCAAGGATGGAGAGAGCAACTGGACGCTTGAAAAGGTGACCGTATTTTGACTGGCTCACAGAAATCCAGTCTTTTTACTGGTTTCATTAAACACATCTTGTGCACAGCAATGCAGACAGCCATACAGCCTGGCTTTGTGTGAAAGTGCGGCAGCGTGAGCCACGCTTAAACGTTTGTGTACAATTAGCTCTTCATCACATGGTTGTTGGATCGACTGCCACTAACTCAAGGCTGAACGCCCAGTTCACATCCTGCATCCTGGTTTTGGTCTGATCTGAATTTCTCTGACTGTTTGACATTTTTGCCAAAATACCGTATTTAGGATCTCTAATGTCGTTTCTGTTTTCATTATTATTTAACACATCAGTGGCAGAGTGTTAACTCTTTCAAACCTCATGAACAACCTGATTAAAATTTTGACACTCATGTCTTAAAGTACTTGGCTCTTCCACAAGGAGGCAGAAGACTTTGAGGAATGTACTAATCCTGTTAAAGAAATAAAGCTCTAAGAAACAGGAACATATGGAGCAAATATGATAAATGTGACAACAAAGGGTTAAAGATCAGTTATTATAAATCAGTATTTAGTGTGATATCTCTTTTGAAAGGTTTTTGACTTCTTTACACCCATTCAACCCAGAGCAGGAAGTCAGAAGTGGTTTTTATGATGAGTTGTCGTAGGATTCAGGCTAACTATCTGGCTCTCATTCATGTTCATTTGTATTCAGCCACAGGCTCGGTGTTGCTCAAGTAAAACACAAGTTCAAGTGTCAGTCGGAGATAAATGGATGGTTGACTTGGCTATCACTGCCAGATGTGGGTGGTATTTGGCATTTCCTGACATGGCAAGCTTTTTCTGTTAATGAATTTGATATGGTTATCTCACGAGAACAATTATCAATCAATCAATCAATCAATCAATCAATCAATCAAAGCTTTATTTATAAAGCACCTTCCGCGACCCTGTCGGGAAGCCCAAGGCACTCAACACGGAACATGAGAAATGTGAAACACGATGCATAAATTGATAATAAGAGCAATTATTGAAGACAGACAGTAAACATTCTCATACTTTTCTTTTAATCAAATATCACCGAATCCATTCTGCCATGTAATCTTTATCTTACTACGATATTTTGAAGCAGTAGATCTTCTGAAGTGGATTTCTGAGGAAAGATCATGAACACTTTATTTTATTTGCTGTTGCTATGGCTCCACATACATGTTAGCCACAGTGAGACCGTTTACAATACAGTTTACAGCTGTAGCTACACGTTTAATCTCAAAGATTTCACTTTTTTATGTGAAAAACTTTTATCAACTTTTATACTGTTGTCCATTTCATCCATCCATCTTCCGCTTATCCAGAGTCGGGTCATGGGGGCAAAAACCTAAGAAGAGAGGCCCAGACTTCCCTCTCCCCAGCAGTTTGAGCCAGCTCCTCCAGGGGAACCCCAAGCCATCCCCTGGCCAGGCGAGATACATAGTTCCTCCCACATGTCCTGGGTCTCCTCCCTGGCTTGATGTGCCCGGAAAACCTCTCCAGGGAGACGTTCAGGAGGCATCCTAATCAGATGCCAGAGCCACCTCAGCTGGTTCCTTTTGATATGAAGGAGCAGCGGATCTACTCCGAGCCCATCCCAGATGACTGAGCTTCTCACCCTATCTATAATGGAGAGCCCATCCACCCTGCTGAGAAAATTAATTTCAGCCGCTTGTATTTGCAGTCTCATTCTTTCGGTCACAAAGCTTGTAGCCAAAGGTGAGGGTAGGAACGCACCTTCACCTTCACCTTCTGTCTCAGCTCCCTCTTCACCACGGCAGACCGGTACAACGCCTCCATTGTCCATTTCACATTGCAAAGTTATTTTCTCACAAATGCTGTGAAATAGGGCTCGTGATCACATCGTTGCATTCTGGAATATGCGCAGACATGTTAATGGCCTTACGAGTGTAAACACACCGTGAAAACAAACAGTCCACCGTAGAGAAGAAGCAGATTTGGGTGAAAGGAAGTAACATGTTGAAATCTCCAAAAGGATGCGGAATATACAGAGAAACTTTAAATAAAGAATCCGTGTCACGGTACATGGACAAAATCATTGTTATAAATGGTTTGGATCCATATGAAAGACCAAAGGCTGGAGCACTGAGGCGGCTTGTTGCCGCCACAGTTCTGCCTAACGGACATTTTCGGCTATGATGTTTGTGGTGTGAGCGAATGTAAACTTCCAGATGACAGGTTAATGTTTCATTTGCTGGTTTCTCTGGTAAAACAATCCAAATGGTCATCCCATAGAAGAAGTGTATCAGGAGTGTTGTGCGTCAGTGCGCCCGCACTAGTCTACCGGTATGTGTGTGTAGCCTGTGTGTGTATGTTGTACACCGTACACCATCTATGATTTACCTGAATGACAATACTGGTGATGTTTGGTCGCCTTACAGCTGCGATCCAAGCGAGCCGCCAATAATTTATTATGCTATTGGTCTTCGTGGTTATGCTTTTAAGCATGAAAACGGTGAAAAGTGACCCCGTTTTCTACCGATTTCCCTGGCGATCACGTGTTTGCGCCCCACAACACAACAATGATATACCACAAGCAACAAGTAAAGACCTGTAGGCATCCAACATGGCAGCCGCGTCGGTGATGATGACACGATCATGAGCCCTATTCTCATTAGAAGCAATCAGGCTCAGTTAGCCACAGCAAGCTAGCACTAATGCTAATTCACTCTAAAAATAACTAGATTATTATTATAAAACAATAATAACCTCAAACTTTCATAGCTGCTTTTGTGATAACTAGTTCATGAACTTTTACTTATTCTTGAGTTTCACATTAGACCGTTATTGCACCAGAAATTTTAAGTGTTTCATAGTAGGCTAGCTACAGTTAGCCAGCTCTACTGCTAATGCTACTGTTTAAATAACTATATTATTCTGTTTAGAACTGTGCAATGTAAACTGACAACAGTATTAAAGTTTATAAAATAGGTTTTACACGAACAGCTATGATCTGTTTGTACAACAGTATACAAAAGTTATAAAGCTAAATCTAGGAAAAGAAGGAAAGTAAGCTATTTCAGAGTCAACCAGGCTGTGCTCCTGAATCAAACTATATTTGTTTATTTTTTCTTTATTGATATTGAAAGGTTTATTGATTTCTTTAGTTGGAAGACTTTAAAGCGTTCTTAGAAATTAAAACTACATTTACCTTGTTGAATTTAGGCAGCTTTGAGTGTCTAATGTAGCACACCAAAAGCCAGCTGCTGTCTCTGACCTGCTCTCCTATGTATGTCAGTAATGTTGTAAAGGAAGAATGGTTTGTTATGAGAAAAGCTGGTTTAACGTTATAAGCAAGACACACACCCTTACATCTGCATGTCCCATCCCACCATAACTTTGGCAATAAATAAACGATTGCGGTTATTCTAACCGTAGAACAATGCCTTGAGCTAACACTGCTAATGCTGCCCGAGCTACTGCCAACACTCAGTGAGGTAATGTTAACGTCATTATTGAACGAGAGAAAAACTAGGACGGATGTTAAGCATTCACCTTCTAGGATGCAATAGTACACTCGTTTATCGACAAACCCCTGCTCCAGAAGTCCCAGGACAGTCACTTTGCCAGAGACTGACTTTGTACCCCCCCCCCCCCCCCCCAGGCCTTTAGTGATACAAGGTGCAGTTTAGCATGGTCCATAGCAGAATTCAAAAACTTCTTTCAGTTATTCATAATAAGAATTTTGAACATTAACATGGACCTTAAAATGACTAAAGTTCATATATTAGTTTGACGTTTTTTTCTTATCAGAGTACAGCATTAATAGAATTCTCTTCATCGTAAAATTCTTGAAAAATTCTACTTTTCCTCTGGAAATAGTATTTTGATTTATTTCTTGTCTTTTTTCCTTTGCATTGGACCTTAAACCTCAATATTTTGCTCTTTTTCTCACCAGTGGTAATGCTTCTTGGTACATTTGTGAGTAGAGTTGTCATAACGTGTCATCAATTCACATATGAAGTGGTATTGCTATGACTAGCCATTAGCCCATCAATCTGGTCACAGCTCATCTTATTTCCTCCAAACGTTGGTCATTTTAAAGGTAGTGGCCAGACTCGGCATAAAAATAGTAGAAATACAGTATAGCTACACTTTACCATCTATATAAATATGAACTGGGTTCAGTTTTTCATTTTGTTAAGGAATTTAGTCATAAATCATTACAGAAAATCAAAATTCTCGCGCTGCTGCGAACCGGCTCCGCCGTCACATTCCCGCAGAAACTGGTTGATCACACCAGGGCCAGACTACTAGCATGTGGCTTTACAACCACAATGTCCTCAGAAGCGAAAACGCTTTTAAAAGGGAGGGAGGAGTCCTAACTGTTGCTGCAGGTGTGTTGTGTGAGTGCAGTTATATACTGGTTAATATATTTTTGGGTTCAGTTGCTTTCATGTGGCCTAATGTGAGTCTACTTGGGATCATTGGAATGATCAGCAGCATTTCTTGATGTGACTTTATGGCAGTTGCCCAGGGCATCATCGCAAGGAGGATGGCATTCATTTACTTTTGTTTTATTTGGTATTTTTTCAGTCATTTTTGGAAATAGTGATTAATTTTGATTAATTCACAGCCTATGTTTAATTACATTTAAAAATTAGTTGTTTGACATCTCCAATTATAATAAATGTCTACAGATGAGATCAAACAAAACAGATGAGAATTGCCATTAAAGAGCAAGTCACCCCCAAATAAACTTTTTTTGCTGATAAACTAAATAAATGAGTGTCTAATCGTGCTGCAGACACGTGTTGTCAATAATTTGGCACTTCAGTGCATCTTAGTTAAAATTTAAATATTTTGCCTAAAACTGGCAGTGTTGTGCCGTTGTCAGGTAAAAACTCTGCACTGTATTTTAATTTAAATCTGCCACCGCTATTGGCTAAGAGGTATGCTATGATGTAAACTGGTACACTATGATGTCACAATGCTGTCGTGAGCCTGAGTGTGTGTGTATTTGTTAGCGGCTCCGCCCTCTCGGTCAGCCTGGCAACAGCAAGTGTTCCATTTTTCAAACATGAAGTGGGAGTGGAGTTAGACTCTGGTAGGGGTTGACTTGCTCTTTAAGCTGTTTAACTTGTACCAAGCATTTTAGGTCACAGATAGGTGTAGCTTAGGGTCTCTTTCTATACACCTTATAAAACAATTTAGGTGATGGCATGTTGTTTTTCTGCTATTGAACTGTTTTCTAATAATGTTGTGTTTAATAAAGTGAAGGAAGGAGAGAAATAACGTTTCCCTAGCAGTTTTTAAAAATGTCCCTATGTAATCCGATTAATCGATTAATCGTGTCGAGACCCCGTCCGATTCATCGATTATCCAAATAATCGTTTGTTGCAGCCCTATTCAGATTATTCTGTTACTGATGGGGCTTTTGATATGTAATTCATGTCTGTATCAAGAATTCAGAATAGAAATATATTGTGTAAATAGTGCTATAATTTCTGGATTTCATTCAAGTAATTATGTTTATACCATTTTTGTCACATTTTCATGTTTAACTCTTGCTTTTGCATTAGCTTAGTTTTCCTGAGGGGAATGCATCTCTGCAAGTGTTTATTGAGTTTCCTATTAATGATGAAACTTTCCTCATGTAGCAAAACATTTTTCATTTGGTCCAATTCCCATCATCAGACAGGGGCCCCAGCCTCTCATTGGAGAACTTGAGAATGTAATAAGGCCTTTCGTGTGCCAGTGCTAAATTCTAATAAAGGAGAAACGGCTCATTATTGCCCAGGATTTGGTACAAACTCAAATCTTTTTTTTTACTGTTTTATGTCAGTGCTGGAATAATGATCATGTGTGAAGCTGGTGGTGTCGTCGGTGCTGCAAGGCCGCCTCCTTTTATCGCACATTTCCTAACAGTCAGCCATTAAAACTGTATCTGCTGTTGGAGAAGGAAAGAGTTTGCAAGAAAAGATTAAAAAAAGGCGGTGCACAATGAAGTTGAGGATGTTATTAAAAAATAAAACTGACTGAAACTGGGTGAAGATAAAAGATAAAGCTAGAGTACAGAATATTCACTCAGACAGACAACAGTAATCACAAACAAGCCTCAAAATGACCATTCCTGTACTCTCTTGCTGTAAAATGAGCATTCAGAGGTGCACTGTGGAATTTTTTTTGACTCAGTTTTTCCATCTTAGTCTGTGTAGGGAGGCAGGCGTGATTTATCTGCACGGCTGTGAGCTGCGGCATGGAGACAGTGAAGTAAACCATCTGGTATCCCTACTGCTAAAGCAATAAGATTCTGTTCAAAGAGTGGAGCCTCAGAGTTCACAAGAGACGATCTGGTTACAGAAACGTAGTTTTCTGGGTAATATTTCAGGATTGTGTGTGTGAATGAGGATTCTATCGGTTATAGGTTCAAATACCGCATGCAGGGCTACACAATGTGATCTGGTTGCCTTTGGGAATTTATGTGCTTTTCACTTCTTGCCATTCTTTTGTTCCTTGTCATTTATAATTTGAGGCTGTCAAAACAAGTGATCACAAGCAGGGAAGTAATTCTATTTGATCTTCACATAAAAGATGACACTGGTCTGAGTGCTGCCTCTTGATCTCCCACCCGCCTGCTCTCTCAATGTGCAGGTCACTGGGTCAGTGTCCTGGGTTGTCTGCTGCTGGCAAAGCAAAACCGAACGGTCTCTATCATAAAGAATTAATTTTGCTTAGGAACACTTTTTCATGAGTGATTAATAAAGATAACAAAGTGGTTGTTTGACCTTTTGTGGAAAGATTGTGAGCAAAAAACATCCTCAGCCTGGAGAAAAATAGGTTATTTATAACCAGACAAACTGGCCAATATGCATCACTGCAAGTACAATACCTAAATACCTCTAATCTTAAAAGCAGGCGATGGTGGCACAGGAGTTACAGTAAGTGCTCGCCCTGTAATCGGAAGGTTGCAGGTTCGAGCCCCGCTCAGTCTGTCGTGTCCTTGGGCGAGACACTTAACCCACGTTGCCAACTGGTGGTGGTCGGAGGGACCGGCGGCGCCTGTGCTCGGCAGCCTCACCTCTGTCCCAGGGCAGCTGTGGCTACATCGTAGCTCATCCCCACCAGTGTGTGAATGTGTGTGTGAATGGGTGAATGACTGATTGTGTTGTAAAGCGTCTTGAGGGGTTCCAGGACTCTTGAAGGTGCTATATCAAATACAGGCCATTTACCATTTAAAAGGGTTGTAGCAGCTTATGCTAACAACATTTCATAAAATATGTCATATAACATGAAAGTATATAGCTATATAAATAATAAATGACTGCAAGGTCTGTAAAATGTATGGACATAATTCCATATTTCTGACAGAGTTATAAGTAAAAATGAAGCTGACGTCAGTGTCCAGCTTGAAAATATTATTGTTATTGAGATTAGAGCAGCTTCGATTTGATTCGATTTCGAGTCTCAGGGTGCCGATTCGATTCAGAATCGATTCTCGATTTAAATCGATTCACAATCAGTATGAACAAAGAGTGTCAGCTCCAGGATTAACTACGTTGTTGTACAAGTTAGTTAAAGCTACGGGAAATTTTTATTTTTTACTGGTCATGCTCCATAAATGCTAATTTACAATGTAAAATAAAGTGATTCTAAAACTGTAAACAGAAGCAATCATTTGACCAAAAGGCAGCATTTATTTTTGCTTACCTTGTAAAATATAACAAATCTTTAGCTACCTAACAGTAGCTTTGAAAGTAATATGGTCAAATACTTTTCAAGTATCTGTGGAAACAAGTTTAACATTTGAGTCCTCAACCTGTTTAAAAAAAAGTGCCTCAGATTTCTTACATGGAAAATGTGTTCTCGCATTTATCAAGAACTTAAAATAAATACATGAGTAATCCTGAGTACTCATTTATCAACTTAGAAAATAAATATGAGAATATCTCAAATTTCTGAGTATGGAACTAATTACATTCAAGTGCCCTCTTATCAGCAGATTCAAACATAAATCATCTCAATTTATGGGACCACAAAAGTAAACGGAGTACGGACTCTCCTAACAAAGATAAAAAAATCAGACAAAAGTGCATCTTAAACCTGTAACATGCCAAACGTTTAAGTTCTTGGAATCGAGATTTTCTATCAGTAATATTCAGATGGAAAATACTGGTATGTCATTTGCAAAAAACGCAATAATGTATCAATTAAAACGGAAAATTAAAACAGATTTTTTCTCTCAAAATCCCTGTGCAGAAAAAAAAACAAAAACAAAAAAAACCCCAACTTTTAGCCTTAAATTTGCACATTTTTCCACCAATTTTTGGTCTTGTTCATGGTATAAATACAATATATGATACAATAGTAGGAGTCACATTTCACCACGTTTTGTGGACGTGTTGCTCACTGGTGTAGCATTTTGCTGGGTGCTTGCAATAATTTGCATGTCTGCAGAAATTTGTGCCAAAGTAGAGTGTGCAAAGTGCTCAATTCAGCATGAACTGTAAAAATTCCAGTATGATTTCAATCTCAGGTCGCACTAAATAACGAACCTAAGGACTGGAGATGTACTTTGGCTCTTAGGCTTGTTTTGTTTCCTTTTTATAAACCTGGAGGCTCGAGTGCATTGTTGGGTTTATACGTTATTAAAGGAGAACAGTTTTGTTTTGCGGCTGCTTCAACTAAATCAAAGTCAGCTTTTGCTGTCAAAAGCTCTCTTATGAAGGAAAACTGTTGAGTAAAAGGATTTGATGGAAGGTTTCAGGCTGAATAATATAAGGCTCTGGGACTTTTGCTGCTGTGGTGACTTGTGAGGAGCTTACAGAGGAATCCATTCCAGTAGAATCTATTCTCAAGATGACGGCTAGAAACTTAAAGTTTATAGTCCTTAAATTACACAGATTTTTGTATTCTTAATAAAAAATAGTAGGCTTATTTTTTTAGACTGCTCAAAACAATATTTATATTACTTTAAAGTGTGACACATTGAAAACAATTTTTTATGAATATTTCTCATAGAATATTCTGTCACTCTGAGGTTTTTATGCAGGCTGAACATGAAAATAGTCTCCTACACTTATCTCCTGCATTAGCTTCTGATAGAAAATAGATGGTGGAACTCTAGAACTCAGATCTATGTTTGCTGAATCATAATGTTCATGGACTCACCCATCTTGACTTGAAATGGGAAGGGCTGTTTTTGGCTTAGCGTCGTCCAGGAAACAGCAGAGAACGTCTCGGCTAGTAGAAGCTAACCTTTAGCATTAGCAACACAAACACACAGGAAACTCCTCCAGGCTTGTGTTTTTGGTGGAGATAAAACATCAGCGTTGCAAGTCAGTGGTAAAGTTGTGTTGCTGTTATCCAATCTGAGGTGAGATGTCCAAATATCAGAAAATAAGACTCCAAAACCCATAGACATGAATATGTAGACGCCCCTTTGGGCGCTGGAGAGCATAACTGCATTGCCGCCATATTGGTTGGGTTCCTCAGTCTCCAAAGCCAACTGGAGTCAGTGCAGAGTGAGCAACTATGTCTGTTTTATATGCAGACTACGGTTGCAACAGCTGGCGCACTATTGAAAACATTACGTGGAATTACTATAAACTTTTCTAGCCTGGGATTTAATTATTTGATTTATTTTAATTTATTTAATTATATTTCTATTTTAATTATTATGCCATACCTTATGTCTGATTTTGTGATAAGCATAATAAAATGTGTTTTGTAGTTGGGTAAATACCTTCCTCAGTAGAAGTGAATGTACTGGGAGTGAATGGAGACCCATCCAAGATGGCGGTCAGCCACTACGGTGGCTCCAGTTGGAAGTGCCAGTCCGTGAGGTGTCTACGTATATGATGTCTGTGCCAAAACCCGCCGTCTGAAGCTCAGCTGAGATGTGGCTTCCTTCTAGGTCCTCGAAATGGTGCACCGTTTTTTAAATTCTTTTTGTCCCCCGAGTACGACTTACAAGGCATTCATTCCTACTAGACCTCTGCAATTGTATGGGTTAAATTTTAAAGGTTCAACACCTTCAAAATTAACATAAAATATTCAAATATAGATACAGCCTGATGGGGAAACATCATTGTGCCATTTTAGACATGCATGTGGGGGCACATTGGACATGCCTGATCTATACTATAATAATACTGATTAATATGTGTGGGGACATTACTTCACTTCATACAGCATATCCAACTGAGTAAATCTGGATTTTGGGTGTTTTTGTCCTGACTGTTGTTTTTTTAGGGATTCCAGTTTATTGTGTGACTTGATTTGTTCTCCTTCCTCTTTTAAGATACTTAATTCTGCCTTAAGTAATTAAAACAAGGACCCAAATTGTACCCTGCTGTCTTCACAGCAAGGCTGTAACTTCACAACAGCTGGCATTGACTTTTATAACAAAATCAGGTGAAATCATAAAAGCCTCCTGCACCCCGCCGGCCTGTGATGCACGCCAGGAGGGGGAAGTTTCTCCTCGTGCATTCTTGGATTTAGCTGTGCTGGTTTCCAGGAGAGTCGGGGTCCTCTCTTTATGGCTGCTAATTACTGCTTGTCCTCAGCATTAGGTCAAGCATGTGCCTCAGAGGCCTCAATTCAAGAAAAAAAAAAAAAACCCAGAAGGGTGGGGGTCAGCGAAAGACCCGAGAATGTTAATCCCCATCACCCACCCACCCAAGTAAAATGCTCCAACTCACTGGTACGGCACCCCTTCTCCTGTCAGATGAAACGGGTGCTGTCTGGGGTCGCTGTGGGTTGTTACAGAGCTTGTGTGTGTAAATGTGTTCATATGAATATGTAGAAGGATGGGATCCACCTCAGTCTTGGCTCTGATCCAATAGAGGGGATTATGAATCAAGCACTCTGAAGCGTGTTCATTTTCAGCAAAAAAAAAAAAAAAAAAGCCCATCAGTGAAGTTAGCTTATTCTCTTCTAAATGCAACACCCCAACTTTTTTAATGAAGTCACACTTTAAGAGAACTTTTATGAATTCATTACGCTTTACTGTGCTGAGACCTCATCTAAACAGCGTCTGACAAACAGCCTCATAAGTCTTAAAACAAAGTTAAACATTCACAGTGATGCTTTACAGACTCAGTTCAACATTTTCATTTTCCAGTTGTACAAGTTATACTGAACACTCAATCATAAAGATGATATTTAATTTAAAAATGAATAAGAAGAGAATAAAGACTGTTTTATCAGTTTTGTAAAGTTAAAGTATTTGGTAACTCCTTCATATTTAATAAAAGGCCTAGAATTAATGGAAGAAGTGAAAACCACCTTAATTTCACGTCATGATGAGGAAAATCTCACAATACTATGGCAAGGCAAGGCAGCTTTATTTGTATAGCACCTAACCCTAACCCTAACAGTATAAAACCGACCGAAGTGCTTCACAGAAATTTAAAACAATACACAACATAAAAATGCATGAAGACTAAAGCTGAGGAACTAACACTAAAAAACACTAAAAAGACACTCATGCTGGGTTTAAAGCCAAATCGTAAAAAGAGGTTTTCAAAAGAAAGATTTAAAAGCCCATAAAAGCACCTTGTACTGGATTCTAAAATGAACAGGCAGCCAGTGCAGTGAGGCCAGGACAGGAGTAACATGCGCCATCTTTTTTGTCCCAGTGAGCAGCTGTGCAGCAGCATTCTGCACTAGCTGAAGATGCGAGAGGTGGGAATGTGAAACACCAAGGTACAAAAAGTTACAGTAATCAAGCTTTGATGTAATAAAAGCCTGGATTACTGTTTCAAAATACTTTTTTGACAGCAAGGTCTTTACATTGGCGATCCTTCTTAATTGATAAAAAAACTAGATTTAGTCACCGCAATGATCTGTCTGTCCAAGACAAGATCCTCATCCAGTACAACACCCAGGGAAGTTACACTCAGTTTCAAGAATGGGGCGAGATGACCAGGGTCCACTGCACCCACCCTAGACAAAGTACTTGGACCAAAAACTACAACCGCTGTCTTTTTATCATTAAAAATAAGGAAGTTAGGGAATATCCATTGCCTAACGTCAACAAAACTATCTAAAGGAGACTGCAAAGCATGATTGTGGCCCCTCTTAAAAGGCACGTATACCTGGGTATCATCTGCATTGCAGTGAAAATGACACCCATGTTTTTTAAAAATTGAACCAAGAGGTAGCAAATACAGAGAAAACAACAATGAGCCCAACACAGAACCCTGGGGAACCCTGCAAAAGAATGAAGCATTAGAGGAAGTAAAATCCCCCTATGAAACACTGAAGGTTCTGTCAGCTAGGTACGACACAAACCAATCCAGCGTGACTCCGCGGACACCCACAAAATGTTCCATCCTAGAAATCAGGAGAGCACGATTAACAGTATTGAATGCAGCCGATAGGTCCAACAATACCAAAATAACAAAGTCTCCGGAATCAGTTGCCAATAAAATGTCATTAAAAACCGGAGCATTGCCGATTCTGTACTGTGGACTGGCTTAAAACGAGAGCGGAATTTTTCCTAATGGTCATTTCCCATCAATACTCAGTCAACTGTGAGTAAACTACATTCTCCAGTACTTTAGAAATATAAGGAAGTCTGGAGATAAGTCAATAAATGGACAAGGTAGATGTCTTCAGTAAGTGGCCTAGTGGTAGAGTGTCTGCCCTGAGACTGGGAGATCAGGGGTTCGATTCCTGGTCGGGTCATACCAAAGACTTTGAAAAAATGGGACCCAATGCCTCCCTGCTTGACACTCAGCATTGAGGGGTTGGATTGGGGGGTTAAACCACCAAATAGTTCCCGAGCGCGGCTGTGTCTGCAGCTCACCGCTCCCCCAGGGGATGGGTCAAATGCGGAGAACAAATTTCGCACACACACCTGTGTGTGTGACAACTAATGCGACTTTAACTTTAACTTTAAAGGCTGAACAACAGCATGTTTCCAGTTCCCTGGTACTACTCTAGAGACAATGCTCTGATTAGAAATGGCAAGAACCCAAGGACAAACTGATTAAAAAAACTTATTTTAAAAGCCTAGGGGGCATCACATCCAAGGGAGAGCCAGCAAGTTTTACAGAGTTAACAAAAGCCCAAAGGCAGTCCAACGTAAGCGGCTCAAACTGACTAAAAGTAGCTGAACTGGGACCAGAAAGAGCCTGACAGGAGACTGACAGAATCTGAGTTCTGATATCGACTATCTTGTACACGAAAAAAAAAAAAAACTAAAAAAATCTTAGCAAGACATCACAGAGGGCTCAATACATTTTTAACACAATCTATGGCTGTGGTTGACACAAAATGCACAATAAATTATTACGTGTGCTTTTCAGCAAATTTTTTTTACTGTCCTCATGTGGTTGGTGCAGTGATATTTGGGTTCTGTTGTATTTTTGTGTGTCATTTTTCTTCTCCATTTCTGCAGGTCTAGAAGCAGATTCTTGTACATCCTTTATTGTATATTTTTGTGAACTTTTTACTCCCACTTCTTCCTTTCCTCTCCTCCCTTTCTTTTTCATTTCTGTCTCTGTGTCTGAACACCTAAAAATATTTCTAATAAAATTTTGGTATCAGGTGAAAACAAAAAACCAAAAACAAACAAACAAAAACAACACAAGTAAAGTGAAAATAATCAGTCAGGACTCAGAGTATACATTGTGAGTGACTGTTAGCTATTAAAATATTAAATGTTTGCTTAATATCTATGAAAATTACTGATTTATGGCTCTCCTTTTAGGTCCAAGGAACTCTCTGTAGGAATCTATGTAGGCTACAATGTGAGACGCAAAGGAATACCATACAGGTCCCCATGATTTGCTGAAGCCAAAATGTTGCATCAAACTTACTTTTTCTCCAACTTTGGTCATATTGACTCGTATCAAAGCAGTTAACAGACTTTATGGGTGACAGCAGACCAACCATGAGTGAATGTACACAAGCCCGAGTCACATAAACAGTTTCTGTGTATCTGAGGTGAACCTACCTCTTAGATATGAAGGTCCGTGGTTTAGAGTGAAAGTTATTTTTAGCGTCCACTTCCAGAGGTGTTGGTTTCTTCTGGGACCTGCCATGCAACGTCTGTAAACATCTCAGCTTAACAAGGTGGGATTGAGACCCACACGTGTGGCTTAGGAAGTGGTCGAGACGGCAGGTCGAGCGCCGGTGACAGAATTCTATGAAAGAAGGTGTTTGTGCGTGTGTGAAAGAGCGAGGGAAATTGGAAGTTATCTTGTTTGCTTTTAGAACTTTAAGTGTCCAACTGCATTAGGTGAACTAGGAAGATATTTTTCCCTCTTTGCAGGAAAAAGAAATATTTTATGATGATTCTTTCAGACGTTGTTCTTCTTGGTTGTTGTTGTGTTTTCCTCAGCCGTTGGTCGGGGTCCTGTTTCCACATTCAGGTAAACCTCTGAGGACTTAGAAGATGTCAGAAAAGAATAATTAAAAATTTGAGTGGAACAGTTTGACTGGTATGGAACAAATGGAACTCTAATGTTTCCCAAAGGCTTCTTGTTGGGATTGGAGTGTGTCTGGGTGGATTTGCAAGCAGCACACACCCACACACACATCATGGGTCAGAACAGGATTGACTGTCCCTACAAACCTTCTTTTCATTTTCCCCCCTCAGCTGTTCTGAGCTGGATGTTATTGTGTTCCCGTTATTGCTACATTGACAGTGATGGTTTGGATGAATTGTGATGGTGGGCTTTCGTTGCCCAAAGATACTTTACTGAATCGTTTATCAGTATGTGTGTGTGTTGTAGTGAGCTATAAACCAATAAAGTTGTGTGTTGGAAACATCTGAGGAGAGCTGATGGTTATATTTGACAGGGTATCCGCGGGTCCTTAAAAAGTCTTAAAAAGTCTTAAATTTGCTTTTCCAAATTTAAGGCCTTGAAAATTCTTAAAAATGACAAATAATCCTTACATCCAGTTTCCAAAGGTCTTAAATTACCAAAGACCCAATAAACAAGATTCTTTTATTTCTATAAAAATTTTCGTGAATTTCTAGTTAGTGTTCAGCATTTTTTGTGTATGATGTTGGCGTAAGCGGAACCGTACACATTCAGTTGGTTGTGAAAGGGGGCTATTTTTCAGATGAGCACATTAGCTGGTTAAGCTAGTGGGCGCTTGCGCCATGGGAAGTGCAAGTTTAATGGTAACTGGATGGCTAATCCCACGTTCACGACGTGGTCAGCACCGGTTCCAGGCAATAGCTGGAAATTATAGCTTAAGTTTTATTTTAAAAATAGCTTAAATTTGGTCAAAGTGGCCTTAAAAAAGGTCTTAAAAAGTCTTAAATTTGGCTCCCTTAAACCTGCAGATACCCTGATTTGAAGACAGAAATTACAAACAAGCGCCTGAGTGTATAGGATAGGATGTATAGGATCATTACCACATAAAACAACCATACTATAAGTAATGTGTAGCTTGGGTGGAGGTGTAAATTAGAGATGAAGGCAGTACTTTCAGCCTGTCCCCTTCGGTGTCTGTCTCGTTAGATTAATGCGAGACTGCAACCAAAAAAGGACAAGAGGACAGCTTGTTGGCATAATGAAGATGTTTAATGAAGAGAGCCTTAGGCTGGCTGGTTACAACATTCCTATCCAACTGGAACACTGCAGCATGGCTTTAATCTGACTGCATCATTTAGACTCTGGTCACTGGTCTAACTGGAGGACAGTTGTTTCCATGCCTTGTATGGACAGACTCAGTGCAGCTACGAGTGATTGATTGATCTGTTTTCAGAAAGGTTATATGCTCCTGGATGTTGGCAAGTGTAAAATCACACTATCATTGAATTATGGTAGACATTTACAGCAGTTTGTTTACCTTTATGCATCACTGGTTCTTGTTGTTGTGTTTGTGGGGTTGGCCTGGTTCACACAGTGAGGTAATCATGTAGATTTGTGACCCAATTCTCTCCTTTCAACAGTCCTAAGGAACCTACTGATTACTAGCCTGGCAAGTCATCCTATATGTCTGAATATATAGTTGACCCATGGACTGAGCTGTGGGCTGGAATCTATGGTTGTCTTTCAAACTGTCTCTTGTGCTAGTTGACAACAAACAATCTGACACACACACCACTATGAATGTCAGCCAACAGGACAGTCCTCCATACAGTCAAAGAAGAAGCTAATACATTCTTTTATAAAATAAATGATCTAAGTACCTCTATTTGCTCTAGACTCAAAGAAAAAATCAAGTCTAAATAGTCCAAGTTGATGCAAAAGCAGTTTCAAACAAGCTTTTTGCCATCTTAGTTGTTTCACTCTGTTGCATCATCACGCTCACCAAACCAATAGAGCGCTGTGATTGGCCTAACACAAAACAGATCGGGCCCATGGCAGACAATTTGAGGCTACAATAGAGCGTGGCTGACATGAAGTGGAAAATCATTTAGCTTTGGCTATTGTCTGTCTAGATTCCTATACTAACTGATTACAATCATGGCTTTAAAAATGTTCTCATCAGACATTCCTGCCGTGTGTGGTGTGTTAAGAGTTTTTTGGTCTGCTTGAAAGCTCATCAGGACAACGTGCTGCCAGATGAATGTGAGGTGTAGCTACTCAGAAAGCAATGTGATGTTAGCTTGCGGCAAGCTCTTCCGCTGCCATGTTTGTTTACTCCAAACTCGCATTTGATCTCGAGAGGTTTTGCGAGATTTCTGGTCTGATTGGGGAATAACTGGGTGTGAAATCAGTTATTGTGTCATTTTTTCAGTGTTGGCATACACCACACTCTGAGAGACTATCTGTTGTACACATGATTTTTTTATCACCTCATGTGTGGTTTCTCACGTCCGCCAAAATCGTCCAACAGTTAGCCTTAGCAAGGACAAATTTGAAAGAAAATCTCAGAAAACAACTAATGATTAGTCAACCTGATTCAAAGTGGCCCCCAGCAACATGGAGAACATGCAAACTCCACGCAGAAAGCTGATGAAGGTGGGATTCAGTGAATGCGTTACTTGCCCCAATGACAGTCCGCAGAGTCCTTTACACACAGCCACAGTCCTCGCCACACAGTAAAAAACTGTTTGTCCCATCCAGCCACACCTGAGTCCAATCTGTGTTGGCTTAAGTAGGCTGGTGCTTCCACAAGCAATTAACTAATAACATGAGGCAAAGCCTCCTCTCAAGTGCGCAAAAAGAAATGACACATATGTCTCCTACAATGCTTTTTATAACCACCTTCTCAGTGGCCTAATGGTAGAGTGTCCACCCTGGGTCTGTGAGATTGGGCTTCAAATCCCTGTCGGGTCATACCAAAGACTTTAAAAATGGGACCCAATGCCTCCCTGCTTCACATTCAGCTTTAAGGGGTTGGATTGGGGGGTTAAACCACCAAATAGTTCCCGAGCGCAGCCACCGCTGCAGCTGCAGCTCATTGCTCCCCACGGGGATGGGTCAAATGCAGAGATGTAATTTCACCAGTGTGTGTCGTCGTCGTCTTCCTCTGCTTATCCGGGTCCGGGCCGCGGGGGCAGCATCCCAACTAGGGAGCTCCAGACCGTCCTCTCACCAGCCACCTCCACCAGCTCCTCCGGCAGGACCCCAAGGCGTTCCCGGACCAGATTGGAGATGTAACCTCTCCAACGTGTCCTGGGTCGACCCGGGGGCCTTCTGCCGGCAGGACATGCCCGAAACACCTCCCCAGGGAGGCGTCCAGGAGGCATCCTGACCAGATGCCCAAACCACCTCAACTGACTCCTTTCGATCCGGAGGAGCAGCGGTTCTACTCCGAGTCCCTCCAGAATGTCCGAACTCCTCACCCTCTCTCTAAGGCTGAGCCCGGCCACCCTACGGAGGAAACTCATTTCGGCCGCTTGGATCTTGTGGAACTAATGGAACTTTAACTTCATAATTCATTTAAATTCAGTTTATTTATATAGTGCCAAATCATGAAGGAAAAAAGACATTTTTTGTTTTTGCTTTATGATTTTAATGTTTGAAATCATGTAAAACCTTTAACCTGTTGTTAATTTGGGACATTAACAATCCTCTAGTCTGAAGGCTGTCTTGCTGTGCTGTATAGTTCCTGCATTGTTCTTTGAAATGTTGTAGAGATTTATTATTTATGCATTGACAGAAGCATGTAAACACATGAGCTGAGCTTGTTAACCCCCCCACCCCACCCACTCACCAGTAAAAATCCAGGGTGCAGACATTGAGGTGGTGAATCCCTTTAAGTACCTGGGTGTTCACCTCAACAGCAAACTGAACTAGTCCAACAACACAGATGCCCTATAAGAAGGGCCACAGCCGCCTCCACCTCCTAAGGAGACTAAGGTCCTTCTAAGTTAATTCCCAGCTGCTAAAATTCTTTTATCACTCTGTTGTTGGATCTGTAATCTACTTTGCTGCGGTCTGCTGGGGTGCAGGCAACTCGGACCGAGACGGGAAGAGACTGAACAAGCTAATTCACAAAGCTAGCTCGGTTCTGGGCTGCCAACTATATTCAGTCAAGGAGAAGTGTGATAGGAGGACGCTGGAGAAGAGGACCTCCATCTTAAAAACCCCTCCCACCCACTGCATTCTACTGTGGAGACCACAGACAGCTCCTTCAGAGGCAGACTGAGACATCCCAGATGTAAAACAGAACGCTACCATAGGTCCTTCACCCCCTCTGCAGTAAGAGTGTATAACTCCTCAGTATAAGCTGCACTGCCTTATCCTGGTACACAATAAAATCAATACTCAGTATGTGTTCAATACTTGTGCGATACCAGCTTTACATAGTACATCTGTGTCCCTTACAGTATGCTGAATAGTTCTAGAACCCAAGTTTTTCTTTTTTATTCGTGGTTTTTAGTAGTCGAAGGTTACAATACTAGCTTACTGCACATGTGTATATACATGTACTTTTGTTATTACCCCTGTGGGGTCGACTGACAGGAGTGCGATTGTAGATCACTCACTGGTATAGATCAAGCCTGGAATGGGTAACTTTTTAATGAAATAGGTGTGGTAGAGTATTTTTTTAAATACGTTGCCAAAAAAATGATTTAAAAGCATCGCTTTACTCCCAAAGCCTATCACTGTAAACTCGAATAAGTTCCCAGAACTCAAAAATTTTGAGGCAATCAATTGCCTCAAAATTTTTGAGTTTCGATACAGAAAATTTTAAGTTTTCATAAATAAAATTTCTTAATAAATTTTACTCATACATTTGAAGCTTATTAAATTAAATTTGCTCGTCCAATCAACTCAAAATATTTTAGTTACCATGATATGACTTAGAAAATTGCCTTATGCCACACGTATTATATGCAGACCAAAAGCTTTCCTCCATAGAGACATTTATGCTTTTTCTTTACTCAGCCAAAGTGTGCATTCAGTTAGTTTAGTTGTCCAGGCTTTGGTTTTTCTTTTTAATTTGCATTCTGTGTTTTAGGTAAGTCTTTATCTCTTTGATAAGGTCAGAAAAAGGAAGAGGGGCTTTTCCTTTTATCTTTTTTTTAAACTGCACAGCTGGGGGAAACACATGCAGCCAACGTGTTTTTTTAAACAGAAATCTCTGTTTAAGAACGTAAAGTTTTTTTTGTTGATATCTGCTGCACATGAGTCCTAAGCCTAATGACATCCAGCTGTTGCAGGGCATGCAGACGGCGCTAAAGCTCCGTTTTCTTGTGCCTGTTCATCTCCTCACCTTTTAACCCACTGTTCTCTCTTAAATGGATGTGGCTGTTAAACGTTTACGTTTTGAAGTATTTACAGGGACTGTGAGGTCTCCTTTTAGATTTAGACTTTTATTCTTGATATTTTCATCCTAAAATATTGTTTTCTAAGGCTTTTTTTGTTGTTGCTGTTAACATTTTTAGTACTCCCTGTTCAGATCTTCACTCAGACGAGGCGTGCTGCTTGTCATCGTGTAGCTTGTTATGTGTGTCTCTGGCTGCAAGAACAGCTGTTTGTCCTGGATGGTTTTGGCATGTGACATTGCGGTCCTGGGTCAAACTCCATGTCACATTGTTCTGACCCACTGTACCTCTGTGGTGGCCCGGTTACAGCCAAGGCGGCCGGCCTGGGAGTGTGCTAATTGCACGGTTGTGGTCAGAGTGGGTCAGCGGTGGACTTTGCTGTGAATTGGTTGGAAAGATGAGGTTTTTTGTGCAGCTGTAACCCATGATCATGGAAACCTATAAATGGGCACGTCTCTCCTTAGCGCCTAAATGGAGAACATAAATTTTCTCTGAACCACATCTGTGAATTGTCCTGCTGAGTAACTCCACTTTCTGACTCAGCAGACGAAAGAAAATGGACCAAATGGTGAAAGAAATGTGTTCGGACTAAAAAGGTACTGCAATAAGTTTTCTCCATAAAGCTAACACCTTTTTTTTTTCTTTATGTCTCTTTCTCTTCGTAGCGGAACCAGCTGACCTCTTGAAGATTTTAGATTTTCACAATTTACCTGAGGGTGTTACAAGAACGACGGGTTTCTGTTCACATAGGAGGTCGTCACAAGGACCCGATGTGGCTTACAGAGTATCCAGAGACGCCCAGCTCAGCGCCCCAACCAAACAGCTTTACCCAGGTGAGTCGACCAACTGAACATTCTGAAATTAACCAAGGGGGGGTGGGGGGGTGGGGGGTGGGGGGTGGGGGGGGATGGGTTTCTGCAAGGTAAATGAAATTTAAAGTCCTTTGAAGGCCATTATGGTTCAGTTTGAAGACGCTGGTGAAAAATAGCAACGCATTTTAATGCATCACAATCATTCCAAATCATAAAAATATTAAATAATTCTGGAATATGTGAAATCTTTTAATACCTTTCTGGACGCTTGTTACCAAACTGCAAATTTAATCTCAATTTATGTTATAATTATTTTTATCATCCCACTATTTCACTCACACAATCATTTAGGCCTAGTCCACACGTAGCCGGGTTTTTTAAAAACGAATATCCGCCCCTCCAAAAACTTGCATCCACACCACCTCGTTTTAAAAAAATCTGTCCACACGTACCCGGATAAATACGTTGTTAAGGACATGCCAGACCTGTAGGCGGCAGTACTTCCCCCGTTCTTAACCTCGTCCTTCGTCTGTGGTCTTCCGCAAGGAGCAGTAATTCCGCTTGCAAAAACAATCAAGCAAAAAGCGCTTGGACAACTGATAAAGCGAGCGCAGCTCTGAGGGCATCCATGCTGTCAGCTAGTGTAAACACAGGTCGCACACGTGATGTCAGACATTTTTTTGAAAGTGACGTTGCGGACCTTAAAACTCCGGTTTTGTCCGTCCACACGCAGACACCCAAAACGGAGAAAACGCAGATCTTCACTTTGGCCGAAGTTTTTAAAAAGATCCGTTTTCGTGTGAAAAAACTCCGTTTTTGTGTGGATGACAGGCCAAAACGTAGAAAAATATCTACGTTTTGGCAGATCCCCGGCTACGTGTGGACAGGGCCTTAGACATTTCTCCCTTAAATTTAACACCAACAGATAAGGCCATGCGATCCGACGATATAAAATCATTCAGGATGAAGTGATGAGGATCTGCCAAAGCTCGGAGATCGTAGAACACCCCCAGGCTTGTGTTATTAGTGGAAATTAAACATCGATGCAAACAGAGTCAGTTGTAGAGACGTGCTGCTATTAACCAATCACAGGCAAGATTTCTAAATATCAGGAAAGACGACTCCAAATCCTGCCATCTTCTCCCCTGGCTGACTTCTAAATCCTCAAACAGGCGCATTCGTTTTTTTTCCCTCAGAGAATGACTCACAAGGCATTCATTACTACCAGAGACCAGTACAAATGTATTGATTAAATTAGTCACCCACACCTTTACGTCAATTATTCAGAATATTTTTGGCCAAACTTCGTTAAATTAACATGACAGAACAGCTGGGAGTGGATAAAGTAAATGGAAAGTTTTGAATGAATTCCCTAAATAATTTAAATCACGCCATCTGGAGCAGAGAAAACAGATTGGCCGTGTTCGAGATGAGACAGTCCTGCGCAGATTAGATCACCGGTGATCGGCGCGCGGTGCATGCCGGTTAGATTTGTGTCCGACTTGACGCCGACTTCATCTGACATCATGCCTACAAAGGCAACAAATAACTTCGTGAGATCAAGGCAGCAGCAGATTGGGGAGGTGCTTCAGTTGCTCTCCACCGGCTGCAAAACCCTAGGGCATGATGGGAAACGCCTGGCTCTCACCTGATCTAAGATCTGATTGGTTCCCATTTTGATCCAAACATCCAGTGGCAGAATGCGAAACGTTAGTTGGCCACATGTATTCTGTAAATCGTGTTACGTTGATGATGACAACTATGTAGGCCAAACAGGGTTTCTTTTGTCACATTTCCTATAAGCACACAACATCTACAGCTGATAACCTTTACGTATTATTAGTCATACCTTCATAGACACGTGTCTACAATCTATGACATCCACAAGCATGTGAGGATGTGTTTCAGCTGCTAACAGGCGCCAGAATTAAAATTACAAGTGAAACAAATATGAATGCTTCATCCATCATCACCCGCGAGCTACATGTAGGGAAATCTGTCCGACTGAAAGGCCGGCTTTTAGCCACGCCCCCCGCTGTGTCCGACTGCTCTCGTCTCTTTTCCAGACGAGGCGCTGCTCATCTCGAACGAGGCCAATGTTTCACAGGCTGTGCTGATGCATTTTGGGCCTTGCAGTTTTATATCTCAACACTATAAACCCTGAAACAGGACCACAAGACATGGAACGAACACCTCCCACCAGTATTTTTTCACCTAACTAACATTAGAACAGTATTTTGAAAAGCTAACAATAGAACAGATGTACAAGTTTCAGACATAAGATGAATTTGTAACTTTACATGAAACATCTGGAGGTTATTGAATTATATACAGGGGTGCACATAATATTTTTGGGTTGGTACTCAGGGGAGAACCTATGGTTGCTGCTTGGTCCTCACATTTTTTAAAGCACTTAATTCTTAACTCAGCTCACAATAGGAACAAAACTGAGTAACGCGTTGACAATGCAACATATTTTAATTTTGTCTGAAAACAATAAGTACAACAGGTACATATAACTTCACTTAAACCTTCTAATTTTCAAATAACATGACTGAATTGTCTGAATGTAAAACACAACATGTAAACAGCTGCTTTTGTGATAACAACAATCAAATCAAATAAATGTTAAAGCACTTAACAAAATTACTATTTCAGAGCACTGAAGTCTTTAAAATGGCATAAATGCCGTTTTTATTTCTACAGACTCTCATCATCCTCATCATCATGGTCCGGACTGCGTTCAGCTTCATTATTGACTTCCCGAACAACTTTCTGATGTTCTCTGCCGTTAGTACGTTTATCAAACGCTGGATGATTGAAGTTTTTAGTGCCTATGTAAAAGGCGCAGTTTTTGTCTGCCAGGGTGGGATTTTCACGGCATAATCTGCACCAAGTCTCTGTGCGTTCATCGTTTGTTTGAATCCAGCCGACCTCCTGCAGCCACTTCTCCGCGAATCCTCTTTTCTTTTGCGGTTCCGACTCAGTCTGACGTTTTTTTTTGGAGGCGGAGGAACACCAAAATAATTACTTAATGGAGCTTGCTTTTTGGACATCTCCAGAAATGTCTTCCTTCCTTCACAAAGTCTAAGGTGCGCAAATGCGTGCTGCAGCTTTTTGTCAGGTGCGCGTTGTTTATTTTGACAGCGCGTGCGCACCTGCGGACCACTTCCGTGCACACCTGATTATAGAAAGCTCCGAATGTTGAAAATCCATTAGCAAACATGCTCAAAAACACCTTTTTTAGACCTTTCCATGACCGTAATGCTGTTATGTAATTGCCGTTGTCGTTGCTTCTCCTTCTGCTTGTTAAAATCTTATAGATAGAATCAACTCCATGCTTAGTTTAGCTTAGTTTAGCTTAGTTTAGTTTAGTTTAGTTTAGTTTAGTTTAGTTTAGACCAGAAGCAGGAGGTGTCCTCGGTTTACCTTCACACTGTCTCTCCTCTTGTCTTAAACAGTGTAGGTGCAGATGTGAGTTAAACGTTTTAGTTTGGGAGATTAAAAGATGAGACTTTTCCATAGAGCAGAACAGTGGAAAACCAGTGAAACTGGGGAGGTAGACTGGGAGGGAAGAGGGGTTGGGTTCCACTTTAGCCTTGTTCTGTTGTGCTGACGTGGCTACAACTTTCAGCTCTGCCGCTCTGCAATACTACTTTCCCCCGTCTCCTCCCTCCCGAGCCATCTCCCCTTGTTTTTCTTTCCCCCCGAAGCATCATAATTTTCCCTCTATCATTTCTCCACGCCTCCTCCCGCCTGAGTCTCGTCTTCATTCATGTTTGACCTTACTTCTATCTGCTGGGAGATATTTTCTGTGTCCTGACAGAATACGAGAAGCCTCTGTGATCTAGATACGGCATTAAAGCTTGAGCTGAACTCCGACTGGATCACAACCCACGTCACGGTCCCGTCAGACGCTGCATCAGCCTCGGCGGATCTTTGATCCTGCAGGATTCCGTCTCCGGGCTCAGAGCTGAACCCACTAGGCTTCTGCCGCCTGCATGCCCTTACATGCTTTCCAATCAAACAACTACTCCTCACTTTGATGCCGTATGACTGCATAACCCCATATGGCCTTTTTTTGTTTAGACACATGCTATAATTACACACACATGTCCCTCTGGATGATCCAAAATAACAGTCCACATAAAACAAACCAACTGCGGGGTTCATAATAGGCATCTCATAGTCTTAGTGTGCAAACACACCAACTAGCTGTCTGTGGCTCAGAGGATTGAAACTCCAGTTACGCTGTTTGTGTTGTGGTCCGCTTTCTTGCTTGGATGTTATGAGAATGTGCAGCTAATGTATTCCAGAAGTCAGTTAGATGTTCTGAGCTCATTTTATCCATGCTTTCCCCCCCTCGTTCACAAAGTTAAGAGTTACGACTTTGGCCCAAAGTCCGATTTATCTAAATCAGGGGTGTCAAACATGCGGCCCGCGGGCCGGATCGGCCCGCAAGCGGGTTAAATCCGGCCCGCGAGATGGTTGTGAAAACTTTATTTTCATACTTTACAATGTAGAGTGAAAATAAAGTTATCATTGTGAGCAAGTTTCCTCTGTAATGAGTAAAAGCTGCGCTCAAGGCTCACACAAGAACTTGAATCACATCCTGAAGTTGGCCGCCACTCAGGATGTGACTTCTGATATTGATGTGCTGGTGAAAGCTAAACGATGTAAAGTAAAATGAGTCAAATATACTTTAAGTGCTGCATGAAACTGATCTAGCCATGTGATCTGTAAGCTCTTTGAATCACTAAGGAATGGTTTTTTTTTTGTTGATTTATTTATTTTTTTTTTCAAATTTTCAAGTACACTTCAGGTGTTGTACTTGTACTATTTTGGATACACTGTCCTCAGGCTCCAGCCTTGTTTTATATTGATTGTATTAAAACAAAGAAAACAATCTGAAGTTGTTTTTTTTAATTTACCGGTCCGGCCCACATGGGACTAGATTTCCCTCAATGTGGCCCCTGAGCTAAAATGAGTTTGACACCCCTGATCTAAATGATCAGTGCAGCATCCTCTCACTGTGAAAAGGTCAGAAGTAAAATCACACAGAGCACACGGCAAAAACCAGAGGCACGCAAACGTGCTTCTTTTGTTGTGATAATGATGATGGTAATAAAAACCACAGCGGCTCCGATGGAGAACACGCTGGCCCGTGACCCAATAACCACAGACGGTCTGCGATGATATGTTGGAAAAGAGCGAGTGCAGACATGCAATCATTAGGCAAACACGTGGAAGAGATGATTCATTTAAGAACAACCGAGGGGCCGACGTCGGAGGAGACCCATCTCGCTTTTCTCGTGTGAATCATTAACAACCAAAGAGGAAAACGTTCTGTTCTATTCAAATCTTCCTGATTAATTCATGACAGAAAAAAAACTGTTGTCAATAAATATTACAGAGTGATTCAAGAACTGTTTGTTCCTATTGTGTTCAGCAGAAGTTGGCACCAGCAGTCATAGTGCAACATTTATTAAAACCTTTTAAAAACTGATGCGGAAAATAAGGATGAAGAATTGGGCTATTTGTCTTCTAACGTTTTAGCAATTAAAATAATATTTGTTGTATTTTATTGTGTAAATATGAATCAAAGCTACAAGAAGAGTAGAATAAAATTAGCGCCTGCCATGTGTAGTGCTTAGATTGTCCACCAGAGGGCAGAAGACACTTATAGATGCAACACAGAAAGACATTGAGGAATGCACTAATGTTTTTCTAGAGGTAGAGCTTGTTGAACGTAGGAAAAGTCAAATATCGTAAAGTTGGTGTGGAAATGATAAAATCTTGAAATGTGATTTACTTTTCCTTCTCACAGAAAAACGTGTTGATGAGACACATTCACATAGGCCAGAATCAGAAGGTTGCCACACGTGCGAGAATCCCAACATTAGGAAATTGCTGCAGTTCTTGGTGCAAAAAAGAAAGATAAAAATAAGAAATGAGCAAATATAGGAAGTAAGAATATAATCATGATAAAATAATAGTATAAAGTGACAATAATAAGAGAAACGGCTGCTATTTACAAGTCAGTGTAGGTACTAATCAGAGCGGATCAGTTCAGGTACAAACATAACACAGGGTCATGTGACTGGAACCAGTTAATAGTTAATAGGGAGTTAATAGGGAGTTAATAGTTGTACACTTTAACAGTTTTATTGCTGATGGTAGATAGTTCCAGATCTGATGCCCTCTAAATGAGAATGAGGACTGACCAAATGATGTTTTGTATGTCGGTGGTTTGCTGTCTGCATTGGTTACTTCTCTGGTTGTAGCTCCTACACGGCTGACTTTTACGATCAGTCTGCTCACCAGTTGGGTGGCATTTGAATGTCAGTTTTATAACAGAGAGGTTTATAAAGTTATCGAAACCTTATTTTTCTAACCTTTATTTAACCAGATGAGTGAATTGAGAACTCGTTCTCATTTACGACGGTCCGGCCAAGAGGCAGCGGCAACAGAAATACAATTAGCTTTACATCAAAGAGAAACAGATAAGATAAAAATAAGGTCAAGCAGTTAGACATAAAGACAAAGGACTGTTCTCATTTACTATATGCACAAATAATCAAAACAAACCCGAAACCGTCTTTAAGGACTCAGAAGCAGACACGTTGATCAGAAACTATTGATTGCAGTGAATGACTGAAGGTCGTGAGCTTCAGTGACGTTTGCAGCTCATTCCAGTCGTTTGGAGCAGCAAACTGGAATGAGGAGCAGCCTTTCACTTCTCTGCTGACATTTCATACTAACATGCACACACTCACACACGCATGCACACACACAAATATCTCGTTAGCTGTGGTGCATTTATTATTATTTTTTTCCATTTTATAGTAACATTGATTCACACATAGAAGTTTCACCGCCCCATGCAGTCTCTTCCGTGTCAGGTCTGTCCTACCCTGGTTCAACATCCATCAATTAAAACAGTCTTTCTTTTGAAGTGGAGCAGAAATCCTAAGGGAGTTTGCTGCCAAGGCAGTGTGCTCCCCTCATGATGTGATCTGATGGTTAGCATTGATCCCAGGATGACAGCAAAAGGCAGGAAGACACAACAGGAAGGCAAGCCAGCTTCCTAAGGCCGACAGGCAGAGATAATGAAAAGATGGGGGGAAGTTAGAGAGTGATGGTAGGAAATTCAGTTTCTGAGGTTTCTGCTTTCTATTCTTCCTAAAGCACGTTTCTTCTGCAGTTCATGACTGGCTATCAAGGAGCAATCAGGAGTTACCGCAGCTTAGCATTTTCCAGCTTTTTTCTCATTACTCAGAAGCAGGGCAGGTTAAAGGGGCTTTCATGGTGCTATAATATCATTTTAACCTCAAATCAACCTCACGTCTCTTTTCTGCTGCTCCTTAAACCTCTGCTGCCCACATGCTAAAGAGCAGAAGATGTGGACCAAGGGGCTTAAACAGATTTCACAGCAATGTTTCTCATAATGACAAAAGTGGCATTGATGCGGTCTGATGACTTTTTTTAAAGTGAAAATTCCAGACATATCTCTTTCATCGCTTTCTTGAATGTGGAAAACTGAACTTTTATTTTGATTTAGATTTTTGGTGAGCCACTGAGTCGGCACCGGTAAGAATATCAGTCTGGAAAATTCGTCTCATTCTTTGGCAAAGCCGAGGAAATAGTTGAGGCCATGGAGTGGAACTATGCAGACGGAGGCTAGCAGATCTTTTTCATTTCTTTCATGTGTTCACATACCAACATACGGTGGGTATTTCTATTTCCAGATAAATGTGTGTTGAATTATTTCTCCTGTGAAAGAGGAAAGTGCTCTTCTCGGTTCCCGTCTGTTAGACGCATCAGCTCGGAGTGAAGCAGGGAGGAATTTGACGGATAGTTTGACAAAGTCTCCCAGGATCACATGTTTTTGTCATTAAAGCTTCTCATCCTGTGCTGCCTTGTCTCTCCCCTCCCCCCACACCCACACACACACACACACTTCCTCTCTCTCTCTCTGACCAGGCTCTATTTGATTAATCCCCTCGTTACATTTTGGTCTTTCATTTGTTTTCTTTCTACCAGTTTATCAAATTCAGCTGATTATTCCCCGTTTGAGTTACAATAACACATCATCCCTTTTTGATGTTTGAGTCTGCTGAACTAATTATGACAATGATGACTGTTTACTGCTGCTCCTACAAACTTCTCCCTCTGTGTCCAACTTGCCTTCCCGTGCCACCAGGTGATGCCTTCCCCGAGGATTTTTCCATCATGGCCACAGTAAAGCCCAAGAAGGGCAGCCAGTCCTTCCTGCTGTCTGTGTACAATGAACAAGGCATCCAGCAGCTTGGTCTGGAAGTGGGCCGGTCCCCCGTGTTCCTGTACGAGGACCACACAGGCAAACCCAGTCCAGAAGACTATCCCCTCTTCAGAGGAGTCAACCTGGCTGATGGAAAGTAAGTGCTCCTTTACTTCAAAGAGAAGGCTCAGTGAGAAATGTTCATTCTGAAGTGTGATTGGTCATGCTGAGTTTGATATGGATGCTGGGTTAGGGTTAGGCTTCCTGCCTTAGCCGGTGATAGAAGATAGACGGAGAAACACTTGGGTCACATGACCTGTAGATCTGTGTAGATCTGTATGCCCCGCACAGCTCTACGTCCATATGTTAATTAGCATACATGGACTCACCCATCCTGTCTCACAGTGGGGAAGGATGTGTTGATTTTTGCAGTCAGGAGAGAGCAGAGCGTGTCTGGGCTAGTAGTTGCTAATCGTTAGCATTACCAACTTCACAACACTCCTTCAGGCTTGTGTTATTTGTGGAGATAAAACATCAACAGAGGCAGCGGAACAGTCAAATTGCTGTTAGCCAATCAGAGGGGTGATGTCTGAATATCATGAATGATAATGAACAAGACTCCAAAACTCTGCCACCAACTACTTCCTGAAACAGGAGCACCAGAGCTTTTTTTCTCCAGAGAATGGCTCACAAGACATTTATTTATACTGGAGACTACAGCCAGGTGTATTGAAATAACAATTACATGCCCTCTTTAAAGGTCACTTTACTCACATTTCAGTCCAATTTGCTGTAGTCACTAGCAGGCCTGTAAGTCGTTCTCTAGGGAGAAAAAGCTCCGGTGCGCCAGTTTGAGGACATAGAAAGTAGCTAACAGCAACGTGACTCTACCACAGACTCAGTTTGCTTTGCAACGATGATGTTTTACCACAAGCCTGAAAGAGTTCTCCTGTACGGTGGAGTTGCTAATGCTAGCGGTTAGCTTCTACTAGCTAAGATGTTCTCTGCCCTCTCCTAGACACTAAACCAACGACGGATGGGTGAGTCCATAAATGTTGTGACGTAGATCTGTCAGGCTTTTCTGAACCAAGCGTTTCCTCGTCTATACCGGACAATAATGCAGGAAATAGGGGTAGCAGACTATTGTTATGTTCAACCTGCATGTTAAACTCAGAGTGAGCGATCATTTTCAAAAATAAATAAAAATGGTTTCTCAGCAAACTTGGTCTTTAAAGAGCAAGTCACCCCCTACCAGAGTCTAACTCCACTCCCACTTCATGTTTGAAAAATGCAACACATGCTGTTGCCTGGCAGACCGAGAGGGCGGAGCCACTAACAAATACACACACACTCAGGCTCACGACAGCATTGTGACATCATAATGTTCCAGTTTACATTATAGCATACCTCTTAGCCAATAGCGGTGGCAGATTTAAATTAAAATACAGTGCAGAGTTTTTACCTGACAATGGCACAACACTGCCAGTTTTAGGCAGAATATTTAAATTTTAACTAAGATGCACTGAAGTGCCAAATTATTGACGACGTGTCTGCAGCATGATTAGACACTCGTTTATTTAGTTTATCAGCAAAAAAAAAAAAAGTTTATTTGGGGGTGACTTGCTCTTTAAAGTGAGCTGAACGCCTCTGCTTTATGTTTGGCCTCTAATCAGAGTCATGTCAGATGCACAGGCTTGCTTCTGTTGTGGGATTGTTTTTTTTCTACTCGATATAAGTTTCTGTTCAATTTGTCAAAGTTACAAGATGAAACCCGAGTGAGATGCATTTGAATTAGAACAGATGAACCCAGAAGGGGCCACGAGCATGCCCGTTCTTTGTAATCGAGCACCGTGTAACCCTGTAAGCGTGTGAACAAACTTCACCTCTCATTCCAGGTGGCATCGAGTGGCCATCAGTGTACACAAGGACACCATCACCCTCATTTTGGACTGTAAAAAGAAGGCCACCCAGAAGCTGCTCCGAAGCGCTAACCCCATCATTGATACTAAAGGAATTATAGTGTTTGGAACAAGAATACTTGATGAAGAAGTTTTTGAGGTAAACCGTAATCTGTTGCTCCTATTTAGAGATTATCAAATTGTAGCTTATAGTGGATTCTGTGTGTGATGACACGTCCAATTCCAGATAGTTTTAAAATCTGTTTGGTTGTGGGTTTTTATGGAAAATCCTGAGAATAATGAATATTTTACCTGTTGTAGAAAGCTCCGTTTAGAGATTTCTCCCGACTGGATTGATGAGCTAACAGCTAGATTGTTGTTATAGGTCTTGAATGTAAAAAAAAAAAGATTTGAAGATCCTGACAGATCTACATCACACTGTCACTCACATTCATGGACTCACCAATCTTGACTCACAATGAAGAAGGCTGTTTTTGGTTTAGCACCCAGGAAACAGCAGAGCACATCTCAGCTAGCAGAAGCTAAACGTTAGCATTAGCATCTCCACCACACAGAAGTCCTTCAGGCTTGTGTCATTTGTGGAGATAAAACATCAACATTACAGAGGAAACAGATCCGTGGTTGAATTGCGTTGCTGTTATACAATCCGAGGCGAGATGTCAAAATATCAGGAAATAAGAGTCCAAAATCTGCCGTCGGAAGCTCAGCTGTGATGTGGCTCACTTCTAGTTCTTGAAAATGGTGCACCACTTTTTCCCCAGCAGACAACTTCCATGGCATTCCTTCCTACTGGAGACCACTTCATAAGTATTGATAAAATGATAAGAAAAACTAAAAATGTGCATTCCATTTAAAACGAATGGGGAATGTACTTTGTCCTTTATTTATTATAGTAACTCTAATTTTTGTTTAAGGTGGTGAATGAAACAGATTTGAAGCAATTTCTTGTATATGGAAAACATATTGGTCATAAATCACAAACTCTGTTCTGACCAGTAAGAGGTTAGGCTCAAAGTGTTTCTAGAATATGTATAAAAACATAGAATATGATGTCATTTACATAGTTTTCTTGACTATAATTAAGTTATTAGACAGTGGATCTCATATATTTTGACATATTATCAATACGAATAACTGAAAGTCTCCGACCCTTCTCCATCATGTCCAGCCAGTGCTTTTTTTGAAACCCTGCTTTCAAATAATCTCTGAGTTTAGTTGAAAATCTACCAAGTGAAAAATGTAAAACAGATGAAAGGTTCATGAATTAGCGTTCATTGTGATATTTTTGAGATTAGAGTTGCTTTATGAGGGGATTAATTTACTTTGCATCTTGGTTTTTATTACTAGCCATTAGTTCATCAATTCAGACATAACTAATCTCCAAATCCCTAACACGAAGGATAATCCAGCTGTTATTTTCATCTGCACACCATTTGAAGAGATCAGAGCTATTGCTTTAAACTTATTTGACCATTTAATTCATATTTTTTAGCAAGTGAGATAAAATCAAAGTAGAATTGGCCTTTTACTGTCAGTGCAGAGGCGTGTGGCTTTGGTCTGAGTGTCGGTGAACCCCAGTGCCCATTCGTCCACACACACTCCATTAACTAAGGGATTGTGGCGGTGGCCACATCCTCTTCATGATGTACAGATCTGGTTGTGGAGTTCCCATCATCTAATCCACAGCCCTCTGCCACCCACTCATCTTCATGCACACAATCACAAATCAAACTTAATTTTAGATGCCACATGTTCCACATTGTCCACAAGTGTACTCCTCGTCCCATGTGTTCCCTTTCCAAATGTGCTGTGTGTGTTTTCTGCTCAGCTGGGCGTGTGATGTTGCCGTCTCAAAGCTCTGACTTCACTGTGGCTGCTCAAAGCTATAACTCCAACTGGTAGATTTCTCCTGGAGGTTTTTTTGTCTGGATCCTTTGTCTGAACAGGCTGCAGCATTTTTGTCGGCAAAGGTTTTTAAACATGCAGTTACACGCTTTAAAATATTAGAAACCAGAACTTTTGTGCTCATAAAACCTTCAAGGCAGGAAATGTTTGATTTATTGTAATCTAAGTAGTGGACAGGTAGTCTTTCGGTGTTTGGTACAGTAGGAGACATAAAGTAGCTTCAAGTAATAGTTCAGATTAGGGCTGCAGCTATCGAATATTTTTGTAATCGAGTATCGAATCTTGTATCGATTAATCGAGTACTCTAATAAATTACTCTTTTGCGTTTGTAAACCATTATATCAAATAACATGTTATAAAATATGAAAGACCTCTTAAAATGAGAAAGCAATTGCCAGTTATTCTTCAAATTTTATTCAAAATGAGTTTTCAAAACTTCGGCACTTCAACTTTACTTTACAGTAAACCAGGTTTCTCAACGGGGGCTGTATCGCCCCCTAGTGGGCGTTCAGACTATATAAGGGGCGGTGAAAGTTTTTTGCCACTGAAGGGGGCAGCTACTCGAAGGGGGCACTGAGATGCTAATGGTGGACGCTAGCGATACAGGACATTCATAACAGACAATGGCTCAGAATAAAAAGAAGTGTTGACAGTACAATGTGGACTACCTTCAGTATGGATTTATTCCTTCACCCACGAATCCACAACTCCCCATGTGCCTGCTTTGTGAACAAGTTTTTTGAAACGAAGCAATGAAACCCTCCCGGCTTAAGGAGCACTTGTCCAAAATGCATCCAGACAAAGCTTCAAATGAACTGAACTATTTTCAGGTAATTAAAGAGAGACACTCTAAGAGAGGTAGCATTAGCAGTATGTTTGCTCGAAGCTCAAATTTACTGGACCGAGGATTATAGCTTCCTAAGATATCTCGTTGCTAATAGCTAAAAACACTTTTTTATGATACTTTTTTAAATGACATATTTGTATGAAACTATTTCAAACTCAGGGCTGAATTTTTTTAAATGATTTTTGTATCAAAAAACTTTCCGTTTCTCTGCATGGGACATTGGTGGGCAGTAAGGGATTTCAGCATGACTTGGGGGGCGTTTAGCTGAAAAAGGTTGAGAAACCCTGCAGTAAACAAATGCGAGCGGCTGCGACCCAAACAGCACCAGAACCGCTCACGGCGCATGCGCAAACATGGCTCGCCAGCTGTTTCCCTATTAACGCACTTTCGTTTTAATTTCTACACTTTTTTTTGTCTCACGCTAACAAGGATTGTCGAAAGCATGTTTGCCGTGGTTATGTCAAATTATACTGATCACACAACATTTATTTACTTTCTTTCATTTTCCTCCGCCACTCATAAATACCCGTGTCCTCCTGCAGCAATCCTGAGGGACAACGGACATCAACAACAACACAGTAAAAAGTCCGACGTGTTGTAAAAACTGCTATTTTTAGCACATTTTAAGTCCGACGTGTTGCTACCAGACGTACGGTGTGAGCTGAAACTAAATACAGGCTAAAATGCATTATCTTGTAGAGGCTCCGAGTCCGCTTGCAGAAGTGACATTTACATGTGGATGTTTCCTGGTCAGGTTGCAGCATGGAGGATGTGGTGTTGTGGTAGGCTAAATCCATTTTACAGTATTTATACTGGACGACGTTTTCCGCCTCATGAAGTGAAAAATGGTCCCACACCTTTGACATTTTGTGTCTTTTTCGCACTCCACCGGGGTTCAGGTTTTCCGCCATGGCTTAAGAGAAAGTTAAGTTGCGCTCGCTACTCGCGTGTGCATTCAGTGCAGTATGCATGTGCGTCACTTATTTCGGTCCGGGTGAAACATGACCCCGGGCGATTGCTATGCCATGAATTAATTAAACATGAATTAAACGAAGCTTCGAGGCAGATAATTTGACTCGAGGATTGTTTGTACTCGAATAATTCGAGGTACTCGAGGAATCGTTTCAGCCCTAGTTCAGATATTTTGAAGTGGGTTTCTCTGAAAAGCTTGTGAACTTTTTTCAGATAACTCTTTAAACAACTTTTAAATAAAAACATTGAAAACTTTCATGCATTCATTAGCCTTTGAATGATTGTTCCTTATGCTGCACCTTCTGCACTGTAACTGCTCCCCCTTTTAGTGATGTGACGTTCACGAACGAATCGAATCTTTTGAACGGGTTTTCAGAGTGAATGATGAGAGCCGAGTCCCTGTAGAGAGCCGTTCATCTCAACAAACCTCCCCGGAAGTCGGTCAAGCTCACCGGCTCAAACTCCACCCACTGCTGTGACGGACGTAGGAGGAACCATAGATATGTATATAAACACGTGTTTATATACATATCTATGGGAGGAACGCCAACCAACCCTGGGCGCCCTCACGGACATCGCAGGAAGACGTTGTGGTACCGAAGCACAAGAAAGGTGATGCGCTCTGCAGCGCTAGCCTGGCCTGCCAGACTCGTCCTCTGTTTAATTCTAACTGAGCCAATCAGCGCTGAGCAGCGTATGTCTCACACCGCGGCACTCAGTTTCTCATAAACAACAAAGATGGCGTTTGAAGTGGAGTTCGCCGCGGACATGTCTTTAAAAACACAACAGAAAGAACCCCTAAAAGCCTTTCTTCTAATGAAAGATGTTAGCGCCATCGCCAGGCGCCATTTTGACTACATCTAAAAGGCTACAGCGGTACAGTCGGCATTTCCGCATTTTTTTCTGATTGGTTATTTTTGAGATGGTTAATCCCGCCTCTCATGTGCCTCTCTGCCTTTTAGTAACCAGATGTACTCTGCTCAGTGGTGATTGGCTCGGTTAGTATTCTCAGGGGGTGTGGTTATTTGTATGGGCGAGTTACTAGACTCTTTCTCTGTGCAGAATTGAACAGAGTACGAGTCTGGCAAGCCAGGCTACTGCAGCGCATCAGGCACAAAAGACAAAAAGCACGATAGTATATGAGCTGACATAAACTATCATGTATTAACTCATTCACTGCCAGCTGTTTCCTGATTGGTAAAGCCCTTCGCTGCCAGCGTTTCTCACCGTTTTTACTGTTTTTTTTAAGATTCACAGAACGTTGCGCGCTAGGATGATGTCGACGCCAAAACAACCAAAACAAAGCGGAGACTCACCTCTTACATCAGGAAGAATCCGCGCGTTTCGAGCGTTATCCGTTCTTTCATAATCCGCCGTTGAATTGTGATCGGCAGAAGCTTTTCCGGTTCGCGCCTCACTTTTTTTTACAGCAGCGGCCCAAAACGACCTCCTAACACATGGATGTTCTGCTTCCTGATCACGTGATGTGTGACGTATGGGGATGAAGATCGGCTTTAGAGCTGAGATGTTTGTTCTCACGGCGCGGGGGCTTGTTCCGACGCCCACACAGTAAAAACATGCATTGGCAGTGAATGAGTTAACTGAATATTTTTGGGGTGCATGGCGACACTTTGAGAATGTTACTGTGGCGGTGCGCAGGACAGAGCTTCCTGGAGTGCAACAACGATCAGCGCTCTGCATCCTCTCTGCTTAAAAGAATCCCCGGAGAGTTCACATTAATAATGTCATATAAGTAGAACCAGGATTTTCCCCCCTTTCGGGTGAGCCGGTGTTGTACCAGTCAGAGGAGCATACATGCAGATGATACGTGTGTGCGGCGCACCCGTCAAAATCGGCTGGCGACGCGGCTGCATTTTAAAATGAAAGCATGTCATTTAGGCGGTGCGCGCAGCCACAGCTCATGGTTCTGGGAGAGAGAACTGGGCCAGCCCGTCCCACGAGCTGCAGATGAAGCTCACCGCTCTGCCCACCTCTCAGCCAGAGCGGAGAAGCACGTGGGCTTGGATTACACAGATGGGATTCTGTGTGTGAAACAACACCAGTGAAATGATTACCTCAGTGTTGTTTGTGTGCATGTTGTCCGGTAGCTAATGCTAGAATTAATATATTCTGGTTTTTTTTCATAAACCTGATTGCTTGATGCCCCTCTGGCCACTCAGTGGCCTACGCACTGTGCGTGACGCGCGTTTAGGGAGCGCTGGTGTTACGTCGATATGTGTTCCCTGGTTCAGCGTGAGATATTGGAGGTGTGGCGTAAGAGTGTGTGAAGAGGGTCAAATGCGTGTGTCTCACACTCAGTGCGTGAGAGTTGGCAGCCCTGTGTTGCCAGTGAAGAAAAGGAGTCTGATGCGCTTGTCATTGTGCTTGAGGGTGTGCTCCCAGGGACTTTTGACCCTAATGGCCTTCCGTTGGTAAGGTCTTAACTCGAACACAAAAATACTGCTTTCTTGCAATGATTTAGAGATGCTCTGCCCCTTACCGCCAGGGAAAATACACGTTGTCACTTTAAATCTGAACTGAATGTGTGTATTTAATTTGACCTAAATGCATTTGTGTACATTACTTATGCTGTCATGTTAATTTGAGATGGATTTTTAAAGACAGCAGTAAGCTAGCTGTTAGCTGAGTCAGAAATAATCTGTATTGCTCCAAACTGAGCATGGGCGATGTCTTTTCCACATAAACCCACTTTAAAAGATGTGAACTGCCTTTTAACTAACGTGGAAATTCTTGTGTGAATCTTGTCGGCCATTACTGAGACCCTCGTAAGGAATACACACCAAAACACAAAGAACACGAGGAACTGAGTTGTTAGTGTTCCTCCAAAGTGATGCTTGTTTAATAGGGGGATTAGTCCATAAATAATAATTAGTAACAGAGAAAACTGATGTGGCTGGTGCTTAGCTTGGCTGACCTTTCACCTCACTGCTGCTCAGAGGGAGCAGGAAGAAAAAAAAATGACATCACGTCTCTTTACAGGCCTTGAAGTTTATCTGCTAATCTGTAGGAGAAACTAATCAATCAGGGGAAATAGTGCTTAAAAGGAATTGTTGAAAACCAGACGACTTGTTCTGGAGAACAGGCATGAGGGAAAAACATCTCTTTAATAAAAAACCGTAGGAATTAAGCAACTTTTAAACGGTTTTAAAGTCGTGCTGATTGTGTTCGTTCACGTCTGTCTCGACTGTGAGCTAATTGATGAGACACAAACAGTTACTTTTGGTTTTTCTTTTGTTCCGTTATGTCTGTTATTTCTCCTCAAAGCTGCTGATAAATCCCTTATACAGCTTTAATTTTGGCACATGTAACAGGAAATGGAAGTGATCCAGACTCAAACCTGCATCCTGGCTGCAGCAACAGCCCAGCTGTGACTGTGGGAGCAGACAGACAGCCTGTGAGTGACGTTTGAAGCTCTCCTGCTGTGTGTCTGCCAGTCGGGAGACACGGCAGGCTCCAGTGCGTTCAGAAAATGGAAAATATGCCACATAGTTTCCAAATTATGCTCAGGCAGCACTGCCTTTCCCCCCTTCCCCTCTTTGTAGTTTAGGCTGATCTTGTGCTGACTCTTGCCAAAGTCATTAACCACCAAGAGGTGATCAGCATGATAACACACACACACACATGCACACACTGACACACACAATGCATGCACATGTAAGAACAGAATTGGGATTTTAGCCAGTTTACGTTGTGTGGACTGAAAAGTTTACGGTTTCCCGCATGGATGTAATTTTTGGGGGCGGGGAGGGGGGACATGTCCCCCCCACTTTTTCCAAAGTCAAGTTTTGACCCCTGCACTTTTTACCATCCATAAACAATATTACGCTATATTAAATTGACACCGGTTGAGTTCTGGGACCAAGCAGAAAACAACCGTTTGTGTTGAAGCCTCTTTCCCATTAGAACATACTGTAAAGATCCCCCCCGTGTCCCCCCCACTTCTAAAGTGAAAATTACGTCCATGGTTTCCCGTCAGAAAACGGTTAGGTTCATTTTTATGCATTGACGTTTTAAGTTGTCCTCAAAACAACAAAGAAATAGTAATTTTTGAGCAATGTTTCAAAGTGAGTGGCAGTGTAGGCCATCAGCTATTCGTGCCTGTTAAATATCCATGACTGTTTTCTTTTGTACAGAAGTCTGAGGATAAGAAGCACTTGTGCTCTGCGGTGGTTTGTGGTTTGGTGTCTGACAGAGTTAATGTGGTAACAGAGAAACAGTTTACCATCTAAAAGTACATTAGGGTATTATCATAGTACTGGTTAGCGACCTGTGGAAGGTAATTAAAGCCGTGTTAAGATGTGTACCCAAGCAGATTGGCATTTTTTTCTGCACAATAATGCTTATTTGTGGCTAATAGTGTTAAATCTGTCAATTGGTGCTATTAGCTTCAGTGAACGTTCTAAGTGTTGGCTAGGTTGAGGCCTGAAAGTATTTCTGACTGTGTTGTTAGAAAACAAAAACCCTGATCTATACATTTTCTCCTGATGTCCCTGTGCACCGCTGCTTCTGAGCACAAGCGCCAAAGAAAAACACCAGAGATAATTGAATGCCCATCCCTTGGTTCTCAGCGGGGGTTTGGTGAAATAGCTGCGGTTGGTTTTGGAGGGAGCACAAAAGGGACACGTGGACCTCTTTGCCTCACTCAGAAGTAATCAGCAGTGGATGGTGAGTGAATCAAAGCAGCTGAGGTGGAACGGAGCAAACGCAGCAGTTTTTCTCCCCGGGCCGTTGTTGTCTGAGCTAAAATGTAAACGTCCTTATTCTTTATCAAGCGACTCGATGAAATGTTTATCTAATCTCACAGTCTGAACATTTTGGGTGTCAAGAAAAGGGTCGTTTGAGGGGAAGCTGGAACAGTTGAGTGGAATAGAAAGTTTGGGTTACACTCTGGAAAGAATGACATCTCTGCTCCGATTCCAGTCCCGGAACAGCGACCGTGGGACATGACATCACCCAGAGGCTTGCTTGGTATCGGCTGATCGGCTGCTTCTGTCTGGTTGCGTTTGAGCGAAAAGGCTAAGAGAGGTCGGGTCAACGGCAGATTGAAGATGTGATGTGTGTGGGTGATTAGTAAGAGCAGGGGAGCAGTTGGGAATCGTTTAGGACGAGGCAACCCGAGGGGCTGCTGTGGTTCAGTCAGAGCCAGGAAAAAGTAGTAAAAATGTGCAACACATCAGCTTGACGCTCGTAACAAGCATTTATATTGTAACGGCCAGATGAGCTCCTCACATCCTGTTTTCTCATTTGTAACTCCAGACTTTTCTGCAGTTTTCTGCTACTCAGTGATTGTACCGCTCGCTTCAGTCGTTTGGATTAGAAATATTAGATAAAACAGACGACAACGTGGTTTAACATCAGAGGCTGACCTATATTGGCTTTTCTGTTGCCTATACCAACGCTGATCTGTAGGAAACACGGTCAGCTGATGATAGATATTTACTGATGATTTTTATGTCAATTTTCATGGATATTTTCCACCTTATTTTCATGCTTAAATATATTTAATAACATCAGTTGATGCACACAATTTTTGAATTTGACCAACTGTTAAATCTTAAAGGGGCATAATGGAAGTCTGACAGCCAAAACATGTATAGAAATAATAAATGTCTTCTTCATACATTCTCCTGCAATGCCCTGGTCCTGTAGAATGAGCCCTGGCATTTTTACTGTGATTGCCTGTTTCTCTGTAAAATCACAGAAAAAGAGAGCTGCTCGGGTCGAGCAGGCTGCTTCATGCGCGTTCACGCTCAGGCATAGCCCGTAGCATTTGCTATCAGTAGCTTTAGCAGCAGAGAGTGAGGTAGTGCCAACTCAGCCACTTTGTCGCTGTTCCTAACGCCTAGTGATGAACCTAGCTACATTTCTGAGGACCCTTAGCTACTCTCTGTAGAACTTTCTTCTAGATATTTCCTACAAATTAGCAACAAAATAGCCATTTTCGCTCCGAACCGTTCTTTGAACGTTGTTTCAGCTGTCATCAAGGATATAAATGTTACAGATACAGAAGATGTCACTGGTGCTTTGGCTCACCTAGTAAAACATTGGACTTTTGTGCAGAAGACCTGGGTTTGGTTCTGGATGTGAACATAGTTTATTTAGAGTTTCTTTTTTACATTAATGGTATATTTTTTACAGTAAGATGCCCAAATTTTTATTTGAGACTCGCAGAACGGCATTGAATTCACAGATAAAAAAGATGTGGGTTCAACTTTCATTTTGGAACAATTTTTCAAGCAAGGGAAGGGAATGATCTGAGCATGCAGGAGGACTGACCCATCATAAACCTTTGTCGGCTGTGCTGAAGAGAAAGGTACAGAACCAAATTATTTAATTAATTAGCTGTGTGTTCTCCTGTCCTCTGGACCCCCCCCCCCCCCCCCCCCACACACACACACACACACACACAAGGGACTGTCTCAGCTGTTATTTTCGTTAAGGAGTGTGCACGTATAGCATGCACGACTCGTGCACGAGCCAATGGACATAATTTTGGGGGGAATGGGGGGCATGTCCCCCCCCCCCCTTTTCCAAAGTCAAGTTTTGACCCCTGCACTTTTTACCATCCAAAAACAATATTATGCTATATTAAACTGACAATGGTTGAGCTCTAGGACTAAGCGGAAAACAACAGTTTGTGTTGAAGCCTGTTTCCCATTAGAGCATACTGTAAAGATACCCCCCCCCCCCCCGTGTCCCCCCCACTTCTAAAGTGAAAATTACGTCCATGCACGAGTTTACTATTGAAGCTGCCGTTACGCTTTTGGCCTGAGGGGGCAATCACGAGCATAAAAATTCAAAACTCCGTAAAGTCCCTTTAACTTTGTGCACTGCTCAGTGTTAAAATCAGACACCTGAATAAAGTTAATTTAGAGTATTTATTATGCAGAGATTATTGGTGAACATAAAAATGCCTTTAAATTAAATTCTGCAACAGCACAGGGCTGCCTGAAGACGCTTCTGACTTAAAAATCACTTTAATAAGGACAAATATCGGCCGATGCCGATATAAAAAACGGCCCGATATAGTGACTGATCGATATATTGGTCTACCCCTACTTAAGATGCCTTTGAGTTAGATTTTCATGACATTCCTTCCTTGTTGCTCTTGTTTGTCTTTTTTATCTTGTGTCAGTTGCTTTTGTATCTGTGCATCTACTCTTCAAAGACAAACACGATTCGGAATTCTCAAAAGCAGCACCAGTAAGCTCAGCTGTTCCGGAATGCCATTAAAGAAAAACTGGAATTTGACTCATCCGGGTTGAGCCTTCATCACTGCTTTGCTTCAGAAATGTAAGACGGAAACAGCATGTTTTGGTAAAAGAGGAATCACTTTTCTTTACAGCATAACTGGTATTTAGTGCACGGTGCACAGCAGTCGGCCGAGACCACCCACCTGTTATTGAGCGGAGCAGTTTCTCCTTTTGGCGCTCAAATTGCTCTAATCTACTAGGGCCTGGACATAGAACATCTGATGGTGTTATGGGGTGTCTGGTACCAGCGCTAAATGTTGCAGACTTTATTGGACTGGTGGGCTGATAGCTTGATAGTCTGAAGGTCAGGTGAACCCCTCACCGTCACTCCCGAGCAGTCTTTCAACAGCCCTGTTTGGTTTTCCTAAGGTTCGTTCCTGTCCAGGAATGTTGTCCTTTAGTAGTGCGGCCACTAAAACCTTTAGTTTGTTTGGTTTGCATTAAAGATTTTCAGTTTAAAGTCTAAACAAAGTAATAGTGATATGCGTATAGCTGCTGCAGTTTGTTACTTATGCTTGTAGATGACCATAAAATTATACAAATAAGAATGAACTGACTGGTTTAAAGGTTCATAAAACGGACAGCACTAGCTCAGGAGGTTGAGTGGGTTGTTCGGTAATAGGAAGGTTGTAGGTTCAATTCTAGCTCCTGCCATAGAATGCTGCGGCTGTGTCCCTGGACAAGACACTTAACCTGCCTTGCCTACTGGTGGTGGTTGGAGGGACCGGTGGCGTCCATGCTTTGCATTCTCGCCTCTGTCAGTGCGCCCCAGGGCAGCTGTAGCTACATTGTAGCTCATCATCACCAGCGTGTGAATGGGTAGATGACTGATCATGTTGTAAAGCGCCTTGGGTGGTTGTAGAACCCTTAGAAGGTGCTATACAAATACAGAACATATATACATATACATATATGCATACATATATATGTATATGTATATATGTATGTATATATGCATCCCACCTTATACGCTCCTCACATTACATAAAAGAAATTATCATTAACTCATTCACTGCCAGCCGTTTCCTGATCACTAACGGCCTTCGCTGCCAGCGTTTCTCACCGTTTTTACAGTTTTTTTTAAGAGTCACAGAACGTTGCGCGCTAGCATGATGTCGATGCCAAAACAACCAAAACAAAGAGGAGACTCACCTCTTACATCGAGAAGAAGCCACGTGTTTCCAGCGTTATCCGTTCTTTCATAATCCGTTGTCGAATTGTGATCGGCAGACGCTTTTCCGGTTCACACCTCACTTTTTTTTACAGGAACGGCCCAAAATGATTTCCTAACACATGGATGTGTTGCTTCCTGATCATGTGATCTGTGACGTATGCGGATGAAGATCGGCTTCAGGGCTGAGATGTTGGTTCTCTCAGCGCAGGGGCTCGTTCCGATGCTCAAACAGTAAAAAAATGCAAATGACGACTTTAGTCGTCAATGGCAGTGAATGAGTTAATAAAATAATTTAAGAACATTTTGTTTGATTCAGAATTACTTGTTTGCTTCTCAATGAATAAAACAAACAAAAAAAACCTCCCCCACCTCAGCGTTCAGCTGTTTTCATGAGGATGATTCATCTTGGGCCCACTTGTACTAGCCATTAGCTTGTCAATCTGGTACTTTTTTTATTTTTTTCCAGTTCTAGACTTCACCTCTAATATGGCCTACAGTGCTTCATAGTGCATGGTGGTCTAGACGGTGAAAGAATACGATGCTGAATTATGGAGTTCTCCTTCTCTAAATATAGTAATCAGGTTTTCCTGCTTTGTCTTATTCAAATTATTTGTTACGCTTCACCGACACAACACACTACTTTCATACATTCAGGCTAGACCTCAGCAGTTTCAGGAAAGATGGAGTTCCCACCACGGATAATTAAGAGAATTTCCATAACTCATGTCAGATGTTTGTCTTTCACTGCCCCCTCGACTCCTCGTGTTACTCCTTTACTGTGTCAGCAAACCCCTGAAGTGTGCCCTCAGCACTTTTCTCTAGATTTCCACACATTTCCAAGTCAAACAATTAGAATCGACATCTCCTCGCCAAAGAGAGCCTCTCTGGTTTCCACTTTCCCAGACGTACGGAAAATTGGGGAATACGGCTGGCCCCGATCCTCTGAGATGTGGGATTAAGATCTTACACAACAGGGAACTTTGTGCGGGGGGGGGGGGGGGGGGGGCTGGGATGCTTGGTGGACAGGACACAGAGCAGCTGGGACGAGTCCAGAAAGGAGGAGCGGTAACCAGGTGAGGGAATGGTTAAAGTTCTGTGTGGTGGTCCGGCGTTGGTGGCACACAGGCCTGTTGCTCTTGGCAGCGGCTCAAGCGCTGACATTTTGCTGCAGTCTGGAGGAGAACGTCTATGCGGGAGGAAACATCGCTGATGTCTGCTGAAGGTTTTAATCTCTATGATTTGGAGTCTAACTGTGCAGGTCTGAATGAATGCTCCTTTATGTGGCGTATCCGTGCTGATTGATAGCGAGCTGACCTTAACACGGTGTCGTATGGACGGGTTTCTCTTTTGGTCTGGCTGGAGATTTTTCAGGTGTTGGGATTATGCCGGTGTGGTTTGGCAGTGAACCCCTCCCCCTCCCACCCCCAATCCCTCTTGGGTGTCCATGTAAAACTGCTGTGAAAGTAGCTCTCCTTTTAAATACTGCACGGCTTTGGACCTCCCAGTGTTGATTCCTTCTCCCACGTACAGTTTCCTTACCCTGCAGGAAAAATGCATTCGCTCCATATTCTGTAATCTTTACTAAGCGCAAGTACTGGCCCTGAACACTGATCTGAGTTAGTCCCTTACTGAAATAAAAAAAAAGCTTTGGTTTCTTTTCTACATAAAAACCAAATGATGGTCAAGTTAGCCTTATCTGCCCCCTCTCGGGTACTTCCCGTGGGGATTTAAAAACCATTCCTTCAGAAGGGGGAACGTATTGAACTCTGGCCACTCTGAGTGCTTGTGGGTCCGATCCAGATGATGAAGGCAGATATTTGGCTCCGTGCTCACTAGAGCACTCTCCTGCCCCCATCTGGACACAACCTGAAAGTCCAACAAGGATTACCATACTTGATGATGTGAGTATTATCACCAGCTTAAGAGCACCCTTAAGCATAGCATCTCCGGTTTAGCTGCAGGATCGAGTTTCACATACAGATGAGTGTGTGTGTGTGTGTGTGTGTGTGTGTGTGTGTGTGTGTGTGTGTGTGTGTGTGTGTGTGTGTTTGTTTAAAGAACATGCACATATTTTTCCTTTTCCAGAAGAGCATCAAGCATTTTCAGGTGATGCTCACCTCCCAGTCATTGTCTAACGTTCTGACAAGATGCTCAGAGTAAAAACAAAAAGTATCCTCTTATTGTTCTACAGGAATGCTGATTGTATGTGTTTTGGGTGTGATGCTTTAATTTCAGCCCCCCCCCCCCCCCACCCCCACCGTAACATTGCATAGCAACTATGCCACACGCTTTGATCTGCCTCATGAGCTTTGCAGGCTTCTAGATATTACCCGTGCCAGGGTTAGGTTTAAATAATCAGCCTTGTTGCTTACTGAATCCCTGACTCTGCATATGCAGAAGTTGCAGTTGGCGATGAGAAGTCCATTTATAGTAATGCAGTAAATAAATCTTGCGCTCTAATGGGTTTCTGAACTAACTCAACCACTCAGCACCAGAATACAAAATAAGGAATTTGGCACCAGCCGGAGTACAGTACGGGGATATTTACGGCCTCGCTGCATCTGTAAAACAGCAGCTTATATAACGTTTGGCACCAGAGTCGTTTGATTGATATGTGCTGCTGAAAAGTGCAGCTCGGACTCGAAGACAAGAATTCAGGAGCGGCGTCAGCTTCACCGAGACATTAACACTAGTGTTGCTGTGGAGGTGTGTGTGTGTGTGTGTGTGTGTGTGTGTGTGTGTGTGTGTGTGTGTGTGTGTGTGTGTGTGTGTGTGTGTGTGAACATGCGCAATTATAGGTTTCACATGTGTTAATATGATGTTTATGATTTTATTATATTGTGGTTAATTATTTGGGCTTAGCTGTAGACATATAGACTACTGTAGACATGGGAATGAATCACAGAAGCTGATCAGCACCCCCCTGGTGGCTGGTTCCAGTACAACGCCTCCTGTTAATCATTTGGGCTTTATCTTTCTGATTCATGCAAACATATTACATTTTCTGATACTTTTAGCTGTTTGATGTACAGTCTTCTAAAACAATAATGTCTACATTAATTTAAAGAGGTCAAATGATGACTTTTATTAATAATAATATTAATAATAACAATAATAATAATAGTAGTAGTACTGAAGTTTTATGAAGCGCTTTTCACAACAACTCAAAAATGCTCATTAAGTTGTAACAGTCCTGTGATCTATACAAAACGTGTCTAGGAAATATTATGTACTAAATTCCTCCCACTTAAAGGGATTTCTGCAGTTTTATTCTTGATGTTTCAGTACCTTCCAGAATGAGCCGTTTCAAAGCTGGAGCTGGCCACGCCCACTCATTCCCTGCTCAGGCTCCTATTAGCTGAAAATATATAATATCTGCTGCTCCTCCAGAAGCAGCTGCTCTCAAGCACATGAGAGGTGGTTCATTTTGTGATGTCACAATCTGGAGCTTTTTGAAACAGCTTGTTTTAGGCACAACAAGTATCAAATGGACACGTTTTTTCATGTTTGGAGTGTTTATATAGGTGGTGCAGACCCACACGGCAGCATAAAAGTAGGAAAAGGGGAGTTTTCCATGTGTCTTTTTTAAATGTTTTCTCTGTTTTGGAACATCTTAAACAAATCTTTTCACAAAAAGATAATAATAATAAGAAAACATTGGATTCATTTAATGTTCACATGAAAGAACTGCAAGCAAGTTTGTTTCTTCGGGCACCAACATGAAGCTGGAGTTTAGGATTTTGCCCATGCATGCTTTGGCACGTGGCCTGGGGATTGATCCTATGACCTTCGGGTCATAGGGAAAGCTCTCCGCCAGTTTCAGTCACAGCCACCACGTTTTTTAGGAAATGGTTGAGTACGTTTGCGTGTAGGTGGACTTTAAAGGGATACTTTGCAACTTTTTCATATTTTTAAATCAGTTTCCTGAGACAGTATGTGCCAAAAAGACCCTTTAGGGTCTGTCCCTCAGATCCCCACTGCCCTCTGAGACCGGATTACGGCATTTGCAACTTTACAATTGGTGTGTTGGACTTAAAAAAAAGAGCTGACATACCTGGTGCTGCAGTCTGCTTCCTGCTCATTTCCTGCATGTTTTAGGTCATGAACACAGCTGATTTGTTTCATTTGGTGATGAACCGCTCCTGTGGACACTTATGGGCTCGACACACGGGAGGCGACATCGCCTCTCCTCCATTCATTTTCAATGAGACATGCACGACAAAGCGATAATCGCGGGTCTCCCTCCTACCAAGCGAAACGCGAAAAATGTGCGTGTGAAATGTTGCGCTCGTGCACGTGTCGTGCACAGGCGACCCAGCGACGCGATCCCAGAAAGTTGAAACATTTTCAACTTTTCATCGCTGTCGCTCGGACGAGGACCAATCAACGGAGGTTTCATTCACTGACCAATGAGCGGACAGGATGCTCCGTACACCTCCGAGCAAATATGGAGGAGAAGTTGATTATTATTGTTTTATATAGTAAAATCAGAAGTAAGATTTCACATAACTCTAGCAGCACCTTGTGAAACATCATATCTACCACTTTTTTAACTCTGAACCGCTTAAATAACCTTAATTCCCTCCAACCTGACACAGCCAAACAAAACAATGGAAGTTTCCATTTCGCCATGGAACAGAACGCATCGACGGCTTTGCCGCTGGCCGCTGCCGCGTGTCGCCTCCCATGTGTCAGGTAATAAAAGCGACAGCGACGAATTTCGCTGATCGCGGTCGTTTGTCGCCTCCCATGTGTCGAGCCCCTAACGCAGGCTGGGGAGACGTTTAAGCTGTTAGATTAAGGTGTTAGAAAGACGAACGCACTGCAAGGAGATACGGTTTGCTTACAGTTTTAATAAACGGACACTAGGGGGTGCTAAAAGCAAGCCAAAAGTGCCTAGTCGCCCTTTAGTTCCTTTGCTTCCCTGTAATGCCATCCATTGAATCTCAATCAGTTCAATTTATATTGAATTGTATTGTTGTAGCACGATCAAAGGATTAATCCCATTAATTCAGATTTAGCTGCTAGTGTGTCTTTAATGAATCAGATCATTTATCACATAGACCAGAGATGCACAGCTGTAATTGTCGAGGATCAGATGTCATGAAGGTGTAGTCTAGAAATGCATACCTACCTGATGGTCCTACATGATAGATTGCAGCCATTATCCAGACCATTTCTCGGCTCTTTCAATATTTTACACCTACACAGGTGTAGTGGAGATTACCTACCACACTTAGTTGTGTGCTTATAATCTTTTCGTTTACTCCTGGGAAGTTTTCTTGTTGCCTTCAAGGGTTCTGTATCTACCAGGTCTGAGTTTGGTGTCTAGCAATCACAGATACCCAACGATGTGCTAATATTTCTACTGATGATAACACAAATAGTTTGTTCTGTGGCGAACTCGTACCACATTAGTGCTGCTATGCTGGTAATAGAGTTAACAGCATCGGATGCGGGCATCATCCCTCCTCTCTCCTTAGTCAGGCTCCTCTAACAGCATTTTCCCTTTTATAACAACTCCCTCTCTCTTTGTGTACACGTCACACATCATTAGCCACATTCTCCCATGATGCTTTGAGAGCGTTCTTATTAAATTTGAGGTGTGTGATGAATCATCTCATCTCGCGGAATTTAGGCTCTCACCAGTTGGGATAATCTACCCTGACATTCCTCTGGCCGCTCTGGGAGATGAAGCAAAAGAAAAGTGGGAGAAAAAAGAAAAAAGGCACATGGATGGATTCTGAATAGAAAGCAGTTGCAGCATCGGACTGTTTTGTTGTGCTGGAGGCTTGTTTCTTATTGAGTGTGACCCCATTTCAAACACTCGACAGCCATCATCCTCTTCAGCACAGCTGTGGCACGTGGTTTAACTGGAGGCCAACTTCAGTCCCACTTACAAACCAACTTCAGACAGACAGGTTTGCAGTTTCAACGTTTCTCCACAAGAGTCAGACACACAAGTGACAAATAAACAGGATAGAGATGAAAATGCATGCCAGATAATATTAATATGTGTTGATGTTTGTTGTAAGAAGAGTAAAAAAAAAAGTGTTTTAGAGATCTCACACACATTAAGGGAGGAAGAGTCATTGATGAGTTCAAGAACTGAAGGAGGAACTGAAGGAGGAAACTTTAGGGATTTTCCTGCAGCGTACTGTCATTAAACAGCTAATAGTCCATAAATCTGAACCATGTGCTTTCACATTTCTTATTGCACGTCTGCTTTTGATCATTTTAGATCTTTTTATTTGTGCTTGGGGGAAAAATGAGATGACATTGTGGAGGATAAAATCCTAGCAGCATATTTAGTCAGGCATAAGCGCGAGACTCTGGCTAGGGTTAAAGATTCTGGGTTGTTTTAGCTGCATCTTTATGATCAATGCTGGCATTTTACATTGATTTACAAGAAATAGGACTCTTTGCAGCCCTCTGCTGAGATGGAGCAACACTCAGATCATATTTTTGATATGTAAAGGAAATAAAAACGATGGTAAATCTTCCAGTTTCTCAATGTTTTGTTTGTTATAGTTTATCTTGCTCTTTAGTTTTGGAGGAAAGGATTAGTTTTCCTGAATCCACTGTGGACCCCACAGGCAGGAAGCATCATCTTGTTAAGTTTATTAAAGGATCTAACCACGACTTTAGTGTGGTATGTTTCACTAAAACAGCAGGAGTGGAGCCCCTGAGAGGATAGTCGCTGGTTAGACCACAAATCCAAGAAAACATAAAAAAATAAAGCTCTGCTTGTTGAGCTTCAGCTGGGAGAACGTGTTGTGGGATTTCAGACGTTTGGCTCTTGGACATAATCTAAACCTCTTTTCCCCTTGGTGTTGCTTCATGATTCCCTCTGCACTGTAAAAATATGGTTGTTTCAGTGATGTTGACTCCGCAATTGATGGATGTGGCATGACATCACCGGGTTTGGAAGTGAGATCAGGACGTGTTTGGATAGATGCAGAACAGCGTTTTAGTGCATTCTTTTGGAGAACATGTGGCGAACACACCCAGCTGCCGATGTAGCCTGGGGATCCTTCTGAGCCTCCCTCTCTCTCCCTCCCTCTCTCTCTCTCTCTCTCTCTCTCTCTCTCTCTCTCTCTCTCTCTCCCTCCCTCTGTCTCTCTCCCTCTCTTCCTCTGTGTCTCTAACTCCCTCCCCCCCATGTCTCTCTCTCTGTCTCTCTGTCACTCTCTCTCTCTCTCTCTCTCTCTCTCTCTCTCCCTCTCTTCCTCTGTGTCTCTAACTCCCTCCCCCCCGTGTCTCTCTCTCTGTCTCTCTGTCACTCTCTCTCCCTCTCTTCCTCTGTGTCTCTAACCCCCCCCCCCCGTGTCTCTCTCTCCATCTCTGTCTCTCTCTTCTCTCTCTGTCTCCCCCTCCCTCTGTGTCTCTCTCTCTAACTCACCCCCCCGTGTCTCTCCCTCTCTCCCCTTTCTTTCTCCATCTCTCTCTCGCTCTCTCCCTCTCTCTCTTCCTCTCTCCCTCTCTTCCATTTTCTCTCTCTCCCTCCCTCTCTCACATTCTCTCATGTCTCTTTCTCCATCTCTCCCTTGTTCGGTTCTCTTTTCTCCCATGTCTGCTCCAACTTTCGTTTTTTTCCTGCTTATCTTTTAAGCTCGGTGCTGATCAGCTCAGAAACTCCATGCGCCACGCAGATCCGTGCGCACACGTTGTGTTTAAAGTCGTTCATCCTAAAACACACTCCCTCTGTGAGTCTGTGCTTGTGTGACTCTCTTCCCTTCGCCTCTTGATTTAAGCCCTTCTGTTGTACGGTCTCAAGCGGAACAACACTCTTGGACTCGGGACAGCGTTCCTCAGTGATTAGTCATCCTCAGCTTGACCCAGTTTCAGGACTGCCTGTTCTGGAGCGGTGCTGTATCACATGTTTAAATCCTTACCCCCCCCCCCCCCCCCCCCCCCCCAGTGTCACACTCTTACCTCTGCTTCTAGTTTTTGGTGAAACACAAACAAGATTCTGAGCTGTTTCCACTGAACCTCGTGACTGATCTGAATGTCCCTTTTTTGTTGTTTCCAGGGAGACATCCAGCAGCTAATGATTGTAGCAGACCACCGTGCTGCCTATGACTACTGTGAGCACTACAGTCATGATTGTGAAGTGGCAGCGCCGGAACAGCCACAAAATCAGGACCCCAAAGTCGACAACTATGTGAGTTGACTTCAGATGTTCATTTCACTTTTTACCACAGCTCCGTGAACCTGCGGCTGCTCACTATTACTTCTTGAGGTGAATTTGATGGATTTGTTTCAATAATATTGTAAACAACCAGGTACCAATCCTCTGGCTGACCTCAGTCTTTTTCTGCAGTTGTTTCCAACACTTTAAATCAGATTCCTGTTGGTTCCATTGCTAACATAGCGCCTCTTGGCTCACGCAAGAGAACCACAGTCTTGCCAGAGAAAATGCTGAGTGAGAGGAACAGGATTATCAGGCGGTTCAGTTAGTCAGTAACGCTCAGAAACAACGCTCGCCTTTCTGCACCGTGTGCTGTAGCTCACCTTCTTGACCTATCACTTTGCCTGGGGCCTACAGGGTGCACACACGCTGATTTCCCCCCGTCCTTTCTGGAAACAAATGACAGACTCATTAGGAAAGCTGTGAAAAAGTAATTAGTTATTCAGGTGCTGCAAGTTAGAGCAGGGAGCTACAGCGGGAAGTGTTTGCAAGGAGAAAGCACTCCTGCAGGGATCTGATTGATGGCCAGCCAGCCAGCCAGCCGTGGATCATATTTTTAAAACATCATCTTGTTAATTGTGGATTGTTATCTCTGTCTGTCACACCTTTTTAGTGTCAGTGTATTGTTTTTTTGTAGGAGCAGTACTATTATGAATACCCTTATTATGACGACAATGAAGGAAAGCCCTTTGAGTCGACAGCTGAAACCGAGACTATCGCAAAAGACGTCAAGGTAAGCTGGTCCGTAAAAGTGACATTTTTGTCATTTCCATGTCTCAACAAACATATTTTCTATTTAACCTGTTGGAAAAAAAGCTTCCTGAATGGCCTTTGTTCGGAGAAAAAAGCTCTAGACTGATAAACTAATCGCTGATCCAGTTGCAGCAATCTTCAGAAGTATACGTCATACTTTATTTCGCATCAAACAGAAATTTGCACGTCATTTAATGAATTATTGCAAGCGTACGTATCAGACGATAAAAAGTCCAAGAATTAATCCAGCAGGAAATTCTTTTATTGTTTTGGCAAAAATAGCTATTTTACGCAAAATTGAAATCAAACATAAACTGTATTTCTTGGCGTGCCGCCAGTAACGTAACAGTATAAGTATTTATAACTACTACGCTGAACTACGCTTCAAATAGGCCAAACTATCCATTTAAATTAGGCCAGGGGCGGCGTTAGGCCCGGCTACTTGGGCTGAAGCCCTGGATGTTTCATGGAAAGCCCCAGATCTAAATCGCGGAAGTAACATGCAGTACCAAAGTCCAACAGAGAGGGAGCAGCTGGCAGTAGTTTGTATACAGCCTGCCTGAGCCTCCACCACTGAAGAAGAAGCCCTTCAGCAGCCGGCTTCTTCTGCAGTCTCTGCCTGAAACGCATGAGTGACGATGGACATAAGGACGTTTTTTAGACCAAAAGTAACATGAAAGAACCCCAGCTTTGATGAGACTGGTGCTGACTCAGGTTTGTGAGTCTAATTTGAAAATATTTGTTGTGCTGCTGGTTTGCCTAAAGTTAGCTTACTATCAGGTAAAGTTGTTGGAGAAAGAAAGGGAATATTTACTATCATCTCACACTAAACACTAACAGGAACAATACTCTGCCCTGAAAATGCTTAATATGTAGCTTCAGATTAAACATTATGTGGTACAAGACATATATGATGTTGACTAGTACGTGTCACGTGTGTGTGCATGTGTGCGCGCGCGTGTGTGTGTGTGTTTTAAGCCCCGGATCTTCTTCAGTCCTAAATCCACCCCTGAATTAGGCCAAAAACAGAAGAGAGTAGAAAAGAAAAGTAATATTTAGATTAAACCCCCTAGAACATTTAGTAACAGCATCCTTTGGACATTACAGGTGACAGGTGATGGCACTGTGACCACAGTAGAAGAAGTCGTAAGAGGTCGTTCTGATGCTGCTGGCTCCAGTTCTGTCTCCACCAGCTCATCATCCAGCTCATCATCCAGCTCATCATCCAGCTCATCATCCAGCTCATCTCGTGGATCCTCAGTGACTGGCGCTGGAAAAGAGGACACCTACCGAGAAGAGACCACTAGTTACGATGACTATGACGCCTATGGTAACTATTACGACGAGGCCACGCCCGCACCCGGCAGGGACACCACTCAACGCATCACCATCAGCAGCATCGGCACTGGGGGTGAGCTGGACTTGGGAGCAGGGGCGAGGGTCGACCTGGAAGCTGGCTCAGAAATTGACCAGAAGGTGATCACCATTGGTGGAGGGACCACGACAACAATCATCACAAATAAAACAACAGTGAGTTACGCTTCCACCTCGTTTGTGGGTTATTGGGACTTGTGCATGAAATGACTGTGTTATTGGGAAGAGGGAGATTTCCTTTCCTGGTGTGTGTTTATGGTTGTGTATTTGGCTTTTATCAAAAGCGACTTACAAAGAAGAGGTGTGTTCATGACCCACGGACCACTGATT